>NC_056453.1:31741088-32041088 GCF_018296145.1 Oncorhynchus tshawytscha
ACACAGGTCTGAACTAAGTGCTGTGTAGTTGTTAAACCCAGGTCTGAACTAAGTGCTGTGTAGTTGTTAAACACAGGTCTGAACTAAGTGCTGTATAGTTGTTAAACCCAGGTCTGAACTAAGTGCTGTGTAGTTGTTAAACCCAGGTCTGAACTAAGTGCTGTATAGTTGTTAAACCCAGGTCTGAACTAAGTGCTGTATAGTTGTTAAACCCAGGTCTGAGATAAGTGCTGTGTAGTTGTTAAACCCAGGTCTGAACTAAGTGCTGTATAGTTGTTAAACCCAGGTCTGAACTAAGTGCTGTATAGTTGTTAAACCCAGGTCTGAACTAAGTGCTGTGTTGTTGTTAAACACAGGTCTGGGATAAGTGCTGTGTAGTTGTTAAACCCAGGTCTGAACTAAGTGCTGTGTAGTTGTTAAACACAGGTCTGGGATAAGTGCTGTATAGTTGTTAAACCCAGGTCTGAGATAAGTGCTGTGTAGTTGTTAAACCCAGGTCTGAGATAAGTGCTGTGTAGTTGTTAAACCCAGGTCTGAGATAAGTGCTGTGTAGTTGTTAAACCCAGGTCTGAACTAAGTGCTGTGTAGTTGTTAAACACAGGTCTGAACTAAGTGCTGTGTAGTTGTTAAACACAGGTCTGAACTAAGTGCTGTGTAGTTGTTAAACACAGGTCTGAACTAAGTGCTGTGTAGTTGTTAAACCCAGGTCTGAACTAAGTGCTGTATAGTTGTTAAACCCAGGTCTGAACTAAGTGCTGTGTTGTTGTTAAACACAGGTCTGGGATAAGTGCTGTGTAGTTGTTAAACCCAGGTCTGAACTAAGTGCTGTGTAGTTGTTAAACCCAGGTCTGAACTAAGTGCTGTGTAGTTGTTAAACCCAGGTCTGAACTAAGTGCTGTGTAGTTGTTAAACACAGGTCTGAACTAAGTGCTGTGTAGTTGTTAAACCCAGGTCTGAGCAACCGTAAAATCTGAGCTCTTCTCCACTTACCAGCACTCCATTGTCTTTGCCCCATGATGTAACCAAGCTGGTCCGGGTTTGTTTTAGCTGTCTTGCCAACTCCTATGGTCACTGTCAACAAGACAGCACAAACAGATCTGGGACCGGTCTATATTTGAACTACAGGACATCTGAAAACAATCAGTATCCCAAATAGTTTGGCTTATGCATTGTTAAGGATGAGTCTTAAAGTATTAGCACTAATTCAACGTAAATCATGACAAAGCTTTTGGCTGAGTGCCAGCTGGCCTAGGTGTTAGTAATCCACTTTAGAGCAGGTGTACTCCTCTTGCTGACCCTCGCATATTCAAAGTATTGCTCGATTTTATTAAATATTCTATGACATGAGAATTTTAACAAAAATATCAGCCAAAATGTTTTAGCTGCCCCTTTAAGGTTACCTTGGTAATAGGGCCACTCGTGTCATCAAGTGTGCCTGTGAGGATATCACTAGCAGAGGCCAACGGTGTCTCTTTTTGCTAGCAGTGGGAGCAAACTCAAACAATGAAAAGCAACCTAGTTTGTGAACAAAACAATGTAAATAGCTAAGAAACACAAGGACAAAGTCTCACTTTAGTAGACTTTCATTTAAATCAGACTAACTTTTATGCCTGTGCCCATTGCTTATAAAAACAAATATAGCAGGACTCATAGCCCCCCAGACAGGCAGTGTTGCTGCGTGAGGTGGGATAGCTATAACATTAGGATTCAGATTTCTTTGTTCATTACCAGATAAGAAACAAAATGGCAGAAATACTTTGAAAACAACTACTGGAGTATTTATTTAGCTATAAATCACAACTCGCGCTTGTTCCCATACTTGACTATCTTTATTAAATGCTCACACCTTAGAGCCCGGAGTGTTACCACGCGCCAACGTTGCTGGTGAACTAGACATTCTTTCCCTCCAATGCCAAAATCGATCCGCAGGTGGCGGGTGTTAATTTTAGGCCCTGTTAACGATTACAAGCATACTCATAACATGATGCAGGCACCGCTATGCTTGAAAATATGGAGAGCGGTACTCAGTAATGTGTTGCATTGGATTTCACCCAGACATAACACTTTGTATTTAGGACAAAAAAATGTATTGCCTTGCCACATTCTTTGCAGTATTACTTTAGTTCCTTGTAGCAAACAGGATGCATGTTTTGGAATATATTTATTCTGTACAGGGTTCGTTTTCACTCTGTCCACCATCTCTGCAGCATTCCACCAATACGGCCTTTATGGTAGAGTGTCCAGACGGAAGCCAGTGGAGTAACTACAATGTTGTTTTCTCCTATCGCAGCCATTAAACTCTGTAACTGTTTTAAAGTCACCATTGGCCTCATTGTGATATCCCTGACTGGTTTCCTTCCTCTCTGGCAACTGAGTTAGGAAAGACACCTGTGTCTTTGTAGGGACTAGGTGAATTGATACACCATCCAAAGTGTAGTTAATAACTACTCCATGCTCAAAGGGATATTCAATATCTGCTTTTTTTTTTTTACCCATCTACCAATAGGTGCCATTCTTTGCGAGGCATTAGAAAACCTCCCTGGTCTTTGTGGTTGAATCTGTGTTTGAATTTCACTGCTAGACAGAGGGACCTTACAGATAATTTTAAGTGGGTCCTTGCAACTTATTATGTGACTTGTTAAGCACATTTTTACTCCTGAACTTATTTAGGCTTGGCATAACAAAGGGGTTGAATTTATTTACTCGACATTTCAGCTTTTCATTTTTAATTAATTTGTAAAAATGTCAAAAAACGTATGTAGGCCAATGACAAAAAAATCTATATTTGATCAGAACAATTTGGAAAAAGTTGAGGGGTGTGAATACTTTCTGGAGGCACTGTAAATGCTTTTTTTGTGCATTTGAGTATTTTCATTGGGATAGTATTCAAACCCCTTGACTTTTTCCACATTTCGATACGTTACAGCCTTATTCAAAAATGTATTAAATACAACATTTTCCTCATCAATCGACACACAATACCCATAATGACAAAGCGAAAACAGGTTTTTAGAAATATTTGCAAATGTATTAAAAATTAAAAATAGAAATACATTATTTACATAAATATACAGACCCTTTGCTATGAGACTCAAAATTGAGGTCAGGTGCATCCTGTTTCCATTGATCATCATAGAGATGTTTCTACATGTTGATTAGAGTCCACCTGTGGTAAATTCAATTGACATGATTTGTAAAGGCACACAGCTGTCGATATAAGGTCCCACAGTTGACAGTGAATGTCAGAGCAAAAATCAGGCCATAAGGTTGAAGGAATTGTCTGTAGAGCTCCAAGACACGATTGAGTCGAGGCACAGATCTGGGGAAGGGTACCAAAAAGAAACACAGTGGCCTCCATCATTCTTAAATGGAAGATGTTTGGAACCACCAAGACTCTTCCTAGAGCTGTCCTCCCGGCCAAACTGAGCAGTCGGGGGAGAAGGGCCTTGATCAGGAAGGTGACCAAGAACCTGATGGTCACTCTGACAGAGCTTCAAAGTTCTTCTGTGGAGATGGGAGAACCTTCCAGAAGGACAACCATCTCTGTAGCACTCCACCAATCAGGCCTTTATGGTAGCGTGGCAAGACGGAAGCCACTCTTCAGTAAAAGGCACATGAGAGCCCACTTGGAATTTTCCAAAAGGCACCTTAAGACTCTCAGAACATGAAAACAAGATTCTCTGGTCTGATGAAACCAAGATTGAACTCTTTGGCCTGAATGCCAAACGTCACATTTGGAGGAAACCTGCCACCATACCTATGGTGAAGCATGGTGGTGTTAACATCATGGGAATTTTTTCCATCTGTAGTTACTGGGAGACTAGTCAGGGTCGAGGTAAAGATGAACAAAACAAAGTACAGAGAGATCCTTGATGAAAACCTGCTCCAGAGCGCTCAGGACCTCAGACTGGGGCGAAGGTACACCTTCCAACAGGACAACGACCCTAAGCACACAGCCAAGACAACGCAGGAGTGACTTCGGGATAAGTCTCTCAATGTCCTTGAGTGGCCCAGCCAGAGCCCGGACTTGTACCTGATCGAGCATCTCTGGAGAGACCTACAAATAGCTGTGCAGCGACACTCCCCATCCAACCTGAGAGAGCTTGAGAGGATCTGCAGAGAAGAATGGGAGAAACTCCCCAAATACAGGTGTGCCAAGCTTTTAGCGTTATACCAAAGAAGACTCGAGGCTGCAATCGCTGTCAAATGTACTTCAGCAAAGTACTGAGTAAAGGGTCTGTTTAATTGCGTAAATGTGATATTTCATTTCGTTTTTAAATTTTTGGGGTAAAAAAATGTTACGTCTGTTTTTGCTTTGTCATTATGGGGTATTGTGTGTAGATTGATGAGGGGGGAAAAAACAGTTTAATCCATTTTAGAATAAGACTGTAACGTAACAGAATGTGGAAAAAGTCAAGGGGTCTGAGTACTTTCTGAATGCACTGTCTTTGAGTATTTGAATGGTAATTTGTAAAAAGCAAATATTTGATCAAATTGTATTTGAAAGTAAAATATTTATTTAAAATACTATTTTGGAATAACAGTTCAGTACGTGGTAAATTTGCGTCAGTGTTTTTGAGTATTTTGACATACTTTCCAAGTGTATTTCCAAATACATCCCAATATTCAACTACTTGTTTTTTCAAATAAAGGTTATCTGAATAGTTGTTTTGAAATGTATTGAAAATATTTCTACCCAGTACAGCCAGAGCAGGATAGGCCTCCCCTATGATTCTGGTTCCTCTCAAGGTTTCTTCCTTCTAGGGACTTGTTCCTTGCCACTTTGCCCCTGCTTGCTCTTTGGGATCTTGGCCAGGTTACTATAAAGCACTTTGTGATTGATACATTGCTTCTCTCAATGAGGATTCCATTCTCTCTTATGAAAGGACTTTCATTCTTCAACACTAAATCCTTCTCAGCAGGATCTGAATTTTCACAATAACATTTTTAGAACACCCCATGTTTGGGATATAGGTCCCATTTCTGTCTATTCATGTATGCAGGTTATTGAGAGGTAGGTCTAGGCTAGAGTCATTGGTTCTGAGTAAGCCTATCCTATGTGGCTATCAATGCCAATTGATGTCGAACTCCACTTTGCTTTGGAATTTGAACACCTTCTGTGTCTCATTCTTTTGTGTCTGAGCTGAGTGAGACTGCTTCCATTGCATGTGTTCTATCCAGCCCTGGGTTCAAACACTATTTGAAATATTTTTTAAATATCCTTACCGTTTAGTGTTGTCTGCCTGGAGTGCCAGGTTGGTGGGGTTTGCACTTTTGGGACTATTCTATTGGTTCCATTGCACCAGGTAAGCTCAATCAAAATGATTTCAAATCATTTTTTGAATCCAGTTCTGGTCCTATCCAAGGCCCAGACAGTGTCTGTCAAAGCCTGATTCCGTTTAGATAAATATTTGTGCCCCGTTTCCAGGTCATGTTCTGGTCAGGGTCTTGTTCTACGGCCTGTCATATAGTGGTCCAATCCTGTCTCTCTCTGTGTGTGTGTATGTGTGTGTGTGATTGTCTCTTAGAGGAAGCCAAATGGTGGATGTGATATTGAAATATGTGTGAGGGCTTCATTCATCTCTCTTGTCATTCCCTTCCGTCTTAATCCTTGACGATATTATTGTTCATTGCTCAATTTAAGAATCTGCTGGCGCAACACTGCGTCTCAGCAAATCCAAACATAGTTTACATTTACTTGGTAGAAGTGGTTGGACAAGTTAAGGATAACTTGACCTTTTTATTTTGTGGTGTGGCCTTGATGCTATATTATAGAGGCTGCACACCCTTGCATCCTACTCATCATGATCATTGTTCCGTGACAAAGACAAATCTTTGTCTCCCTCCTCCACTCCATTTCACTTGTCATCTTCTTCTTCTTCTTCTTCCTGAAGATACGTATCAGGTTTGGGTTTGTTCTTCAAAAGTCTGGTTCCTGTCAAGATGTCTTCCTGTACTCACAACCTATCACCTGACAGACAGTTTATTGAAACAGGTCAGGATATTTGATTTACCTCTGCCCCTAAGCCTAGGGTTAAAGGTCAATGTACAAGCCTCCAAGGAATGTCTCATATTGATGATGTCAGACTATTTAATCATGCAGGTGCACACATGTGACAGGCAGCTGGTCATAACATTGGCCTATGTCAGTTCATTAGTTATTAGTGTATATTTCCCTGAGCACTCTAATATTGTATTTATAACTAAACTGAGTTATTTTCCATTGTCTCAGGGTCTGTGTCCCAAATAAAACCCTATTCCAGATAGTGCACTACTTTTGACAAGGGCCCTAATGGATCTGGCCAAAAGTAGTGCACTATATAGAATATAGGAAGCCATTTGGGACATATTCATTGCCTTGCTATGACCATGTGTTGACATCATGTACCTGAAAGGATTTGGTACCAAAACCCAAAGAGCTCGGAAAAGCTTACATTTTTTCCTCAAGCTTCATTAAAAAATAAAGTGACATCATCTCAGTGAAAAGAAAGAGAAAAGTGAAAATGAAACATTTTGGCCATCAGTCATATACCTTTTCAGACAGATGGAAGTATATTTGCTTGCGTTGTGTCCCAAATGGTGCAAAATTGCCTATAGTGCATTACTTCTGACCAGATCCTTATTGCCCCCTTCGACCCTGGTCAACAGTAGTGTACTGCCCTTTCAGAAAAATCACCTAATTTCACAACTCACATGAGTTGGAACACTTCACATGGGATCACATGTAGTTTCAAGTAATCAAGTGTTGCTTTACATGTCACCTGTTACCACATTAACTTCACATAAAATGGCGTGATTATATGAAAATGTGTTGAAATTCATGTTGTTTTTCCATAAGGGTGAATAGGGGAAAGGGTGCCATTTGGGACGAAGCCTTGGTCTATTTGCTAAGGATTTCTTCTATATAGACATTGGCCTCATTACAAGTGACCTGTAATGTCCCAATCTCATCCAACTCTTTAAACTGCTCCCTAATGGGTCACAAACCAGAAGTGACTATTGTGGCTCAGGAGAGGAGTGTGTGTGTGTGTGTGTTTTTGTGTGTGTGTGTGTGTGTGTGTCCCTGGCGTAGCGTTATTTGAGCTTAACATTTACATTTACGGGTATTTCACAAGGGGAAAATATATACACTACCGTTCAAAAGTTTGGGGTTACTTAGAAATGTCCTTTTTTTTTTAAAGAAAAGCACATGTTGTCCATTAAAATAACATCAAATTGATTAGAAATACTGTGTAGACATTGTTAATGTTATAAATGAGTATTGTAGCTGGAAATGGCTGTTTTTTAATGGAATATCTACATAGGTGTACAGAGGTCCATTATCAGCAACCATCACTACTGTGTTCAAATGGCACATTGTGTTAGCTAATCCAAGTTTATAATTTTAAATGGCTAATTGATCATTAGAAAACCCTTTTGCAATTATTTTAGCACAGCTGAAAACTGTTGTACTAATTAAAGAAGAAATACAACTAGCCTTCTTTAGACTAGTTGAGTATCTGGAGCATCAGCATTTGTAGGTTCGATTACAGGCTCAAAATGGCCAGAAACAAGGGACTTTCTTCTGAAACTTGTCAGTCTATTCTCCTTCTGAGAAGTTAAGGCTATTCCGTGCTAGAAATTGTCAAGAAACTGAAGAGCTTTATCAACGCTGTGTACTAATGAAAACCAGTCAGTACACATCAGTGCCACATATCTCCTTCGCACAGAGTTGATCAGGCTGTTGATTGTGGCCTGTGGAATGCTGTCCTCTTCAATGGCTGTGCAAAGTTGCTGGATAATGGCGGGAACTGGAAAACGCTGTTGTACAGGTCAATCCAGAGCATCCAAACATGCTCAATAGGTGACATGACTGGTGAGTATTCAGGACATGGAAGAACTGGGCCATTTTCCAGCATCCAGGAATTGTGTACAGATCCTTGCGAAATGGGGCTGTGCATTATCATGCTGAAACATGAAGTGATGGTGGCGAATGAATGACACGACAATGGGCCTCAGGGTCTTGTCACGGTATCTCTGTGCATTCAAGTTGCCATCGATAAAATGCAATTGTGTTTGTTGTCCGTAGCTTATGTCTGCCTATACTATAACCCCACCGCCACCATGGGGGACTCTGTTCACAACGTTGACATCAGCAAACCAATCACCCACACGACGCCATGCACATGGTCTGCAGGTGTGAGGCCGGTTGGACAAATTCTCTAAAACCATGTTGGAGGTGGCTTATGGTAGAGAAATGAACATTACATTACCTGGCAACAGCTCTGGTGGACATTCCTACATTCAGCATTCCAATTGCATGCTCCCTCAAAACTTGAGATATCAGTGGCATTGTGTTGTGTAAACAAAACTATACATTTTAAAGTGGCCTTTTATTGTCCCCAGCACAAGGTGCAACTGTGTAATGATCATGCTGTTTAATCAGTTTCTTGATATGCCACATCTGTCAGGTGGATGGAGAACTACTCACTTAACAGGGATGCAAAAAAATTGTACGCACAATTTTTGAGAAATAATCTTTTTGTGTGTATGGAATGTTTCTGTGAACTTTTATTTCAGCTCATGAAACATGGGACCAAACACTTTACATGTTGAGCTTATATTTGTTTTCAGTGTATTTTCTTGCAATAGCCCTCTGACTTTAGAGAATATTTCTCTCAAAACTCTGAGTTCTAAAAGATGTGTCTGGAGATTACGTGAACTCAGATTGGTCTAAAATCCTAAATGAATCGGGAATGAGCAGGGACAGCTATTCCAGAAGGACCCTTCATGTCCTCATTACATGTAGTGCAACAAGACCACTCATGGTCCATAAAGTACTCTACTTTTGATAGATTTAAATAAACAATTGGAATCACCATGGTCACAAACAAACTATCAACTCCATCTGCCTGAAAGAAGAGGAATTTTGTTTCGAATATGTTACGTTTAATTAAATAAATAAATAAATTGCTACTTTGCATACCACTTGAAGGAAGACGAAAAATATGTTTTTTTGTCAAACATCAATTCAATTCCGTCAGAGCTGAAAGAGCCAATTTGAATGGTTGTTTTTATTTGGGATTTTCAAATGAATCATGAATCATATTTTATAAATGTTTGAATTGAACTTGTATTGCAAAATTATGTCTGTTTTGAGTATCTGTTGTCAGCTCCGTCAGTGGCTTGTCAACTCCGTCGCTGATTGCTAACACCCTTAAGATTATATTTTTTGTCAATATTCAGAAAAAAATATTTTAATCGCTGCAATATATGCTTAAACAATTTACATATTTGCTGTTGAAGACCTAAGGGATACTGTTTGCTTTATAACCCAGAAGAGTCTTAAGCCCTGGGGGGGTTCTACTAAGATATATGGAATTGTTTTAAGAAGGTTATACCAGGGATAATTTTGATACTTTGATTTTGAATTTGAAGATACCTTGAAGTATAAAATAAATATATATCAAAAATATTTGCTGAAAATTATTAGCCCATACAACATATTGAATAACAGATTCACTACATAGAACAACAGATAGTACCGCAAGAATTGAAGTCCTGTCAGTTGAAGTCCTGTCAGTCCTGTCTGAGAGATATAAGAAAGATCAGGAAACATTTGTAAAAATAAATAAATAATTATACATATATTTAACACCTTATTTTTGGCATTAAATAGTCTCCATATATACCACCATACATTTGTTCAACTGGTACCGGGGGACCTTCAGACAAGTCTTCTGAAGCCTGTTGGCGTCCCAGAGCCAAAACGACATGTTCGCAAGAGTCTCACCTTTCCACAGAGGGGTCATATTAGTGTGCATCCCAAACTGTTTGGATGCTACAGATGATTTTGTGAGAAGACCTCATACCTCATGGTCTGACAAACACCGCTCTAGCTCTGTCACAACATAGGCAGATGTGGTGGATTGTGATGCAATGCAACAACAAAAAAACATACCTTGATTTTTATGGGGATTTTTGTATAATACGAAATAACTTTCCACGTGGGTGCGGACATGGACCTCGGGCCTTGCGAGGGGACTAACTCAATGAAGTCAACAAATACATTTACATTTGAGTCATTTAGCAGACGCTTTTACCACAAGCGATTTACAGGCACAATTAGTGTTAAGTGCCTTGCTCAAGGGTTCATTGACAGATTTTTCACCTAGCCGGCTCTGGGATTGGAAACAGTGACCTTTCGGTTACTGGCCCAACGCAATTAACTGCTACCATCTATGGAAAATGACTGGTCGTCCATTCTAAACAAGATGGTTGCTATGCATGATGGATAACGTTCTTGTCACTTGCTAGCTAGCTAGCCAACTTCAGCAAACTCCGTCACCCATTAGCCAGCATCCCACTGTTATTCTTCTAATATAGTATGAACAGGAGTCATAGGAGAGCTAGGCTCCACTGGTAGGAGTCCAGCTAGACACAGTTTCTTGGACACAGATTAAGTCTAGTCTGGACTCAAACACCTAGTTCAATGGAGATTCTCCATTGAGCATAGTTTTATTCCAGGACTAGGCCTAATCTGTGTCCAGGAAATCAGCTCTTCTTACACAGCTGTTATTCATTTAGTTGGTTCTGCTCTTCTCTAAATATGTTATTGTTTTTCCCAAAAATGAAATGTTTGCAAACATCTTCCTAGCGCTCCCAGGGTTGATGACACTGCAGGGCGGCCAGGCACACACGCACCCACCAGGCAGTCTGTTGCACCAGGCAATCTGTTGGATGGTTCTGGTCCACTGATTGAAATATGAGGGATTTTTTAAATATAGTTGTTTATCTTAGTCGTAATCTTTCATTCTAACGAGAACCAGGCAGGCCCAACCTGGATTGTGAAGAGAAAATGAACAAAAGGCACAATATTAACATTGCTGGGTTCAAATACTATTTGAAATCATTTCAAATACTTCAGCTGGGCTTGATTGAGCTTGTGTGTTTCAATGGGACCAGTATATATTCTTTTCCAAAAGTGCCAACCCTGCCCACTGTTGTACTGTACTCCAGGAGTCGAAGCTGAATGCGGAACTTATTTTAAGAGATTTCAAATACTATTTGAGCCCAGGACTGAAAGTGAGCTTTGCTGAATCCAAGTATCCTAAGTACTAAGTTCTTAGTAATGTTGCCTGGCAGGCGAAGTAGGAACAAAAACTAATAAAAAGAAGGCAGGCCATAAAGAAGCAGGCGGTCGGTTTGGGAAGGATAAACACATGCATGGACAAACACACTCACATGCGCAAACACACAAACCCACACAGACAGACAGACATACGAACACACACACCCAAGGTGTTTGGTTCTCACACACAGGATGAGAGCATTTGAATTAGTGTTCCTTTTTATTGTGACCTTTACGTTAATAAATGCCTTTGTGTCCCAAATGGCACTTCTGACCAGAGTAGTGCCCTAGATAGTGAATAGGGTGCCATTTGGAACTCTGATTAAGCTTTTCAGGGTAGGTTAAGCACCAAGGGTAATATTCCCTGCATGTTGTTTAATTTGAACTGTTGTGTAGATCTACCAGGAAATACACACACACTCTTTCTCCCACTGGCACCACAGCTACCACTGAAACTTCAACGTTTCTGTACTATGGCTTCTCCTATTTGAATAGTTGCCTCAGTTGGGAGAAACTGGCTTTATAAGCCATGTAAACCACTGACCAGCGTTTATTATTACTCAGCAATCTGTTATCCCTACACACGTCATAGTGTGTGCAGTTGTGGCCTCCAGCACATTTCCAAACAATGAGACAACAGCCCAGACGCAGCAAAAAAAACATTCCTCATCAATATGTGCTGTAGTCAAAAGCTTCTCAGAGTAGCAGTGCTGCTCTAGGATCTGGTGGGTTCGCGTTATTATGCATTTTGATTAAAATGCTAAACTGATCCTAGATCAGCACTCCTATTCTGAGATGCTTTGGGAATACAGGCCCTGAACATCACTTCAGCATGCTTCCTGTTTCTGAGATGAAAGTGAATATCTAGCGGTCTGTTTCTGCTTAGTTCAGAAATATCTTCAACTCCAAATCTGCTGGAAACCCCCACTGTTAAATCCATACTGTAATTTAGCATTATGCACTGGAACTTTAAAAAAAGGATGAGTAGAAAATAAAACTCATTTTGGCCCAACTGCTTCCTTGTTAAAGGTGGGTGCATTACTTGACTGTCTCTTACAGGGATGACATCATGCAGTCTAGTTTCAAGAAAGGGAAGAAATAATCAAATAAAGCAAAAAAAGTAACTTTGTACATATTTTATTTTTACAGTGGTCTGCAAATTCAATTATGGTAGCTACAAAAACCTCTTATGGGAAAATGACTATGATATTATTCACCTAGCCTTTGAGGAGACTCTGATTGAAGTGGAATCTAGCATTAGCCATTTAGTAGCCAGATGATTTCTATGATTAGCTTGTTGATTATATTGACGAGTGACTCAGAGGACCAAGGTGGATTTAGTAACGTCGTCGGCTCGGGTCCAAGGGGAACAGACCTTCCTATCCCTGTCTGGGTTAGTCATCAGCAGCATGCCGCATTGTCATCTCTCACTCTCTCACTCACTCACTCACTCACTCACTCACTCACTCACTCACTCACTCAC
This sequence comes from Oncorhynchus tshawytscha, assembly GCF_018296145.1. NCBI lineage: Eukaryota > Metazoa > Chordata > Actinopteri > Salmoniformes > Salmonidae > Oncorhynchus > Oncorhynchus tshawytscha. The sequence continues at coordinate 31,753,682 of NC_056453.1, forward strand.
ACACTCACACACACACACACACACACACATTGTCATTACTCAGACAACGCTGGGACGTTGTGTTGGACCAAACTCAGTTTCCTCCCCTTCCTCTTCCTCTCTGTGCTGTCATTGCTCAGTCAAAATATTATCCACACACTCTTCCTTCTCCTTTCCCTCCTCCTCCTTCCCTTCTCCTTTCCCTCCTCCTCCTTCCCTTCTCCTTTTCCCCTCCTCCTCCTTCCTTCTCCTTTCCCCCTCCTCCTCCTCCCTTCTCCTTTCCCCCTCCTCCTCCTCCCTTCTCCTTTCCCCCCCTCCTCCTCCTTCCTTCTACTTTCCCCCTCCTCCTCCCCTCTTCTCCTTTCCTTCCTCCCTCTCTCTCCTCCTCCTTCCTTCTCCTTTCCTTCCTCCCTCTCTCTCCTCCTCCTTCCTTCTCCTTTCCCTCCTTCTCCTTTCCATCCTCCTCTTACTGCTCAGTCACAGTGAGACAAAAAAGCATTAGGTCGTCTGTCTGTTATCAATCAAATGTATTTATAAAGCACTTTTTACATCAGCAGATGTCACAAAGTGCTTATTCAGAAACCCAGACTAAAACCCCAAACAGCAAGCAATGCAGATGTAGAAGCACTGTGGCTAGGAAAAACTCCCTAGAAAGGCAGGAAGAAACCAGGCTCTGAGGGGTGGCCAGTCCTCTTCTGGCTGTGCGCGGTAGAGATTATAAGAGTACTTGGCCATTAAGACCAGATTGTTCTTCAAGATGTTCATAGATGACCAGCAGGGTCAAATAATTAACACAGTGGTTATAGAGGGTGCAACAGGTCAGCACCTCAGGAGTAAATGTCAGTTGGCTTTTCATTGCCGTGCATTCAGAGGTCGAGAGAGAGACTCAAATCAGCAGGTCTGGGATAAGGTAGCCCATCCAGTAAACAGGTCAGGGTTCCATAGCCGCAGGCTGAACAGTTGAAACTGGAGCAGCAGCATGACAAGGTAGCACGTCTGGTGAACAGGTCAGGGTTCCATAGCTGCAGGCAGAACAGCAGAAACTGGATCAGCAGCACGACCAGGTGGACTGGGGATGGGGACAGCCAAAGTTCATCAGGCCAGGTAGTCCTGAGGCAGGGTCCTATCTCTCAGGTCCTCCGAGAAGGGGGGAGAGAGAAAGCAAGAGAGAGATTGGAGAATTAGAGGGAACATACTTAGGATCACACAGAACACCAGATAAGACAGGAGAATTACACCAGGACAGACTGACCTGAGCCCCCAGGCACATAGACTATTGCAGCATAGACATTGACTCAACCCACTCAAGTCGAGTATAGCGGGAAAAAAAGCCTGGCAAGACGTCCCTCTCAGGGACGGCATGGGAGAACACAAGCAAGCCTGTGACTCAGCCCCCAGAGGCAAAAAGGAAAGGGTGGTTCATCACTCCAGTACCTTGCCATTCACCTTCACACCCCTGGGCCTACACTCAAGACTACACTCAATCATAGGACCTACATAAGAGATGAGTCTTCAGTAAAGACCTAAAGGTTGAGACCGAGTCTGCGTCTCTCACATGGATCGGCAGACCATTCCATAAAAATGAAGCTCTATAGAGCTGTTTGCTTACAAATTCTAGGAACAATAAGGAGGCCTGCGTCTTGTGACCGTAGAGTACGTGTAGGTATGTTCCAGTGGAGGCTGGTGGGAGGAGCTATTGGAGGACAGGCTCATTGTAATGGCTGGAATGGAATCAATACAATGCTACCAAACACATGGAAACAACATGTTTGACTCCGTTCCATTGATTCCATTCCAGCCATTAGAATGACCCCGTCCTCTTATAGCTCCTCCCACCAGACTCATCTGATACCAGTCTCTTACGGCAGGGCCAAATCGGAGATAGAGGTACGAGTAAGTCCATGTAATGCTTTGTAGGTTAGCAGTAAAACCTTGAAATCAGCCCTATCCCTAACAGGAAGCCAGTGTAGAGATGCAAGCACTGGAGTAATAAGATAACGTTTTGGGATTCTAGTCAAGATTCTAGCAGCCATATTTAGCACTAACTGAAGTTTATTTAGTGCTTTATCCGGGTTGCCGGAGAGTAGAGCATTGCAGTAGTCTAATCTAGAAGTGATAAAGCATGGATTTCTTTCTTTTCATAATATTTAGACTAAAGGTTTCTGATTTTTTTGCAATGTTACAAAGATAGAAAAAAGCTGCTTTTGAAATGTTTTTGACATTTTTGTCAAAAGAGAAATCAGGGTCCAGACTAATGCTGATATCCTTCACAGTTTTATTTGAGACAACTGTACAACCATTGAGATAAATTGTTAGATCAAACAGAAGATCTCTGTTTCTTGGGACCTAGAAACACACGTTTTCCAGGGTAGGCAATTTTGGGGCTTCACCATGTTTCATCATCAGTGTGATTGTAGATAGTGGTTAAGAGCGTTGGGCCAGGAACCGAAAGGTCGTTGGTTTGAATCTCCGAGCCGGCAATGTGGAAAAATCTACCATTCTGGGGGTTCATGACCTTTGACTTTGTAATCCCATCTTATTTTGTTTTGGCAACAAAGTTTCACTACGGCGGTAGAGCCTGCTAGTGTCTGTCAGCCTGTCTGTCTGGCTCACTGTCTGTCTGTCTGTATGTTAACATTCCCGTTAACATTGACATTCACCTGTTAGTGGTTTACACAATGTAAAATAAGGTGTTCACCCACACCACCATCCACATCTGTTATGGGCCCCTATGAGGACACCAGTCATTAGGTTTTACCTAGTTTTTGGTCTGATGAGATTATAATGTGAAAGTCCAGGACACACACACACACACACACACACACACACAACAGCCTGTTCATTAGCAGAGAGCATGGCTCAGTTTGTTAGCCTGTCCTACAGTAGAATTAATCCAGGGCTGCAGTCTAAACACTTAAAAGACACACCCTATCCCCTCAGCCCTCAAATTAAGGGGACACTTCTGATGACGCATCATGACATCTGACGAGTATACACTTGCAGGGCGAGGGAGGAAGGAATGATTTTTAAATGGACCGGAAATTCATCACTCGTTCATCCTGCAATTATTGTGTTTTCAGCCACCGGTAGCTTGTGGGTGCTTTATATGCGCTACAGTCAATTATGAGTGTATGTCTACTTATATTAAGTATCTAATTATTAATATGCGCCTACTTTATGATAGCTAGCAAATGATTTAACTAGCTAACGTTAGCCTGCCTAGCTGGAACTTCTGAAGAAGGAAATGCTTTTATTTCTACAATTTCCAAAAGACAACCAAACAAAAACATATTTACTTTTTACGAGACGTGTTTGTGGTTCCGTCATGTGCAATTGTAGCAATTTATTTGCATTCGTTTTTACTTACACTTGTATGTTAATTTCTCCATTGATGTTGTTTTTAAGTTTTCACTGACTTTTCTTAGTGGATGTACAATCGTCACAAATTGAATTATGGTGAGTTTCAGGCCCCCGGAGTGAACATAATTGTACACTCACAAAGCCGATTAAAAACGAGGGCTGAGAGGCAAACGTTGCAAACTTCTCTTGCTTGGCTAATCATTTGGCCTGCCCGCCAAGATGGCGATGGGGATTCCCCCAAGGGCATAAGGCGAGGGTAAGTGGACGAGGGTGTGTCTTTTAAGTGTTTGGACGGCAGACCAGGTGAATCCAGGTGAAAGCTATGATCCCTTATTGATGTCACCTGTTAAATCCACTTCAATCATTGAAAATTAAGGGGAGGAGGCAGGTTAAAGAATGATTTTTAAGCCTTGAGACAACTGAGACATGGATTGTGTATGTGTGCCATTCAGAGGGAAAATATTAGGGTGCCATTGAACGGGGTATGGTAGTGAGTGTTTGAAGAACTGCAACGCTGCTGTGTTTTTCACACTCAACAATTTACCATGTATATCAAGAATGGTTCATCACCCAATGGACATCCAGCCAACTTGGCACAGCTGTGGGAAGCATTGGAGTCAACATGGGCCAGCATCCATGTGGAATGCTTTCCACACCTTGTAGAGTCCATGCCCCGATGAATAAAGGCTGTTCTGAGGACAAAAGGGGGGTGCGGTGCAACATAATATAATGTTTTGTATACTCAGTGTATATGTATATGAAGGTGTGTAAGGCAGTGGTTACAGATATCACATTTACATAAGTATTCAGACCCTTGACTCAGTATTTTGTTGAAGCAATGATTACAGCCTTGAGTCTTCTTGGGTATGACGCTACAAGCTTGGCACACCTGTATTTGGGTAGTTTCTCCCATTCTTCTTGGGTATGACACTACAAGCTTGGCACACCTGTATTTGGGTAGTTTCTCCCATTCTTCTCTGCATAGCCTCTCAAACTCTGTCAGGTTGGATGGGGAGCTTCGCTGCACAGGTCTCTCCAGAGATGTTCGATCGGGTTCAAGTCGGGGCTCTGGATGGATTATTCAAGGACATTGAGACTTGTCCCAAGCCATTCCTGTGTTGTCTTGGTTGTGTGCCTAGGGTTGTTGTCCTGTTGGAAGGTGAACCCTCACCCCAGTCTAAGGTCCTGAGCAGGTTTTCTTTACTCCATTTATCTTTCCCTCGATCCTGACTAGTCTCCCAGTCCCTGCCTTTGAAAAACATCCCCAGGTTTCCTCCAGACGTGACGCTTGGCATTCAGGCCAAAGGATTCAATCTTGTTTCTCATGGTCTGAGATGCCTTTAGGTGCCTTTTGGCAAACTCCAGGCTGTCATGTGCCTTTTACTGAGGAGTGGTTTCCTTCAGGCCATTCTACCATACAGGCCTGATTGGTGGAGTGCTGCAGAGATTGTTGTCCTTCTGGAAGGTTCTGCCATTGCCACAGAGGAACTCTGGAGGTCTGTCCGATTGACCATCAGGTTCTTGGACACCTCTCTGACCAAGGCCCTTCTCCCCTGATTACTCAGTTTGGCCGGCAAGCTCTAGGATGAGTCTTGGTGGTTCCAGACTTCTTCCATTTAAGAATGATGGAGGCCACTGTGTTCTTCAATGCTGCAGAATGTTTTGTGCTTCGACACAATCCTGTCTCAGAGATCTACAGACAATTCCTTCGACCTCATGGCTTGATTTTTGCTCTGACATTCACTGTCAACTGTGGGACCTTATATAGACAGGTGTGTGCCTTTCCAAATCATGTCCAATCAATTACATTTAGCACAGGTGGACTCCAATCAAGTTGTAGAAACATCTCAAGGATGATCAATGGAAACAGGATGCACCTGAGCTCAATTTTGAGTAGCAAAGGGTCTTAATACTTATGTAAATAAGGTTTTTCAGTTTTTTTGCAAACATTTCTTAAAACTTGTTTTCGCTTTGTCATTATGGGTTATTGTGTCTAGATTGATGATGCTAATTTTTTATTGAATCCATATTAGAAAAAGTCTCTCAACGTAACTAAATGTGCAAAAGGGGAAGGGGCCTGAATACTTTCCAGATGCACTGTATATAGGATGTCCCTTGACTATAATACAGTAGTATACATACTATACATACTGTATGTACAGTCCTTTCAGAAGCTTTGGAGTCAACATGGGCCATCATCCCTGTGGAACCCTTTCGACACCTTGTGGAGTCGATGCCCCGATGAATTGAGGGTGTTTTGAGGGCAACGTGTTCCCAATGTTTGGTGTACTCAGTGTATGTTTATATTTTACGGTCTCTGACATCGCTCGTTCTGATATTTCCATTTTTTTCTGTATTATGTGTGTATAGTTTTTTATTAGATTTTTATTGCTAGGGATTACTGCACTGATGGAGCTAGAAACACAATCATTTCACTGCACCAGCGATAACATCTATAAATCTCTGTACACGACCAATAAACTTGGATTTTATTTGGTACTGTAACTCATTGGGCACCACTCCCACGTTGACACCTGGGAACCCTTTTTTGTTTTGTGCTGAAAGGAGCTTGCTCTGGGGTGCAGTGGCACTTTGCTGCGAGACTAGGTTAGTTCCTAGTCCCTTAGGGTAGCAGAATAAATGTGATATTTGATACTGCTTTTCTTTGAGATCTCAATGGTGAGATGTTTGACATTTTACATTCTCGTAAATCAGTATGTTTGTGTGTGTGTTCTGAACTAGGCCTTTTTGCAACTAGTGGAAATATTTGGCATCCTGGGTAACCACACACACACAAACACAACCACCCAATATGAACGACTGTGGATACCAGGACTGAGGCCATCGTTTGCAAATGTATTGTGAAATCTGTTGTATTTTAATGTTTCAAAATGGTATTTTATTGTATGTTACTGCCTTAATGGGTAATGGGGATCCATAATAACTGAAATACAACACACCTAAATAAATCTAAGCAGAATCATGAAATGTCACTACTGATTTGCCCTTTCAAATAGAGCAGCAATGGCATTCTTTAAATCTCCCACTCTGTTATCTCTCCATAGGTGTGTGCGGCGGTATGAGAACCACTTGAATCGTTGTCATCCCTGCACCGCAGCCTTTTCACCCTGTGGACGATTCATTGCTTCTGGCTCTGAAGACAACTGTGTGAGTGGTGGTTCCTTCCTACTTGTCCTCCCTCTCCTCCTCCTCTTCCTTTCTCTCTCTCTATTCCTCCTCCTCTTCTGTCTCATCATCCTCCTTTCTATGGAAAAACGTGACCTGGTATGGAAGTTAAAAGGTAGGGGTTGAAATACAGGTGGAGAGTCAGAGGGTCGTGTTACTGGATTTCACCGGCTTCGTCCTCTCTCCTGCACGAATCATTTTTGACACCATCTAAAATACCTTCAATACCTGTAATAAGTCTGAAATATCTTCACCTAGAGTTGTTTAATGTTAAAGTGACACATGACACAGCGGGAAATGTCATGGAAAGCATCTACGATGTGATGTCAAGGGCCACCAGCCCTGGTCTGCATAAACGCTGTAATATGTCTTAAATACCGTGAACTGGAGTCTGTACTGTATGGTGTCACAGGCCATCACCCTACGTTGTAATAGCTGTAGTAAATCATGCAAAGGATTGCCACGAATTTGACAGTAACTTAAAGGGAGCAAGGTGGCAAGTGCAATTCTGTATTTCATATTACAGTGTACAGTAGGTGCATTTGTTTTATGTTACAGTGACACATGATACATAGTCATTTATTTTATGTAAATAATTTTCCCGTGTCCCACAGAGAATAGGAAGCACTACCATTTTACACAACATTAAAGACATGCTCCGGAACCTTTGAAACCTCCCGCTTTGGGCTGGATGTGTCAATGTGTAGTTCATACATGCATAATCTATGATCAGAATTACTGTTTTACCTCAATTAGCCACAAAATCCCTAGTTTGAAAGCAACTGTTTTTCTGGAAGCTTTCCCTACATTTCCTCCCGTGTAGGCCAACCCCCTAGCAATTTGAGTTCTAGCCAATGATCTTCAGCATCTCACCATTTGAGTGACAACTAACAAGATGCACACACATCAGCAGAGCGAGAGAGAGCAATGACGTGGTGCAAATATCTGCACATAGGTGACGTAGTACGCAATTTCCAGCTCATGAGCACTACTTTCACTACTGGCTAAAAAGTATACAAAAGTACCGGAAAATCACTTTAAATACGGCCAATGACCAGTTTTATGTCTTTAGTACATTCACCTAGAGTTGTTTGATGTTAATCTGACAATGGAATGACATGTCTCATGCTTTTTCCAAGACAGTCCCACAGAGAATAGGAAGCAAGAGGAATGCTTGTCATGGCAAGCGCATCACTGGCAAATCAATGCATGTGTGTGCATGCATGTGTGCAGGGCCGGCTCTAACCTTTTGGGGTCCAAAGCTAAATGTTGTTAGGGGCCTCCAGACCTCATGGGCAAAACATTTTAGTGGCCCCCCTCTTGACGGCAGAGAGAAAAAATATAATTGTAGAGTCAATTTCCTGCAGTTCTCCACATTTTGCCACGGGACTTAGAGAAAATGTTGCAGTTTTAAAGCAAGTTTGCTGCAAATTGACTCATTTTGTCATGGGGCAAAGAGAAACATTTGCAGTTTTACAGTTACTTTCCTGCAATTCTACACATTTTGCCATGACTTATACCATGTTATTATGACATCTGGGTGAGAGTGACTAACAAAATCCCTGCGTGCCCGGTTGGTAATTCAACCATGATTACTACAAGTATAGACAGCTGACTAGAATCATTTACCAATCTAAGAACATTTAGCCGACATGGAATGGCAGTGTTAATTTCATCAACAATAACTATGAGGAAAAGTGCTCATCAACGACTTATTCCTGAATTAAACTATGACGATAGCTAGAAGAGATGCCCTGGAAAAAAACGCAAACTATTTACAAATGACTTTTCATTTTAGTTGATGAAAATGGGACAAGACAAGAATTCCATGTGAGACTAATGGGCAATTAATTTGACATGAAGCTCCCTTTCATCTGTTTTGTCCAATCATACGCCAGCATACATGCATAATATTTCAGGTAATCCTCTCATTGGCAGTTGTGACTTGACTTGTATCTAACCTCAACTAGAAACAATGTTTACTCTCTTACTTTCATGTAGGCAATGTTTTCTTTGATCACGACAGAAGCTCTATTTTCCCATGTGTGCTGTTATTCATTAGTCTGTGTTGACGCACTTCCATTGTAGTCCACAAATGCGAGTTGCAGTTGCTTTTTGTTGTTGCTATTTGTTGAATATTAGGAGTACAGTAGTACTTCTGGCATTTTTGTAAGCCTCAAAATCTCCCCTGTCATTCACTCCCTTGACAGTTATGGCTGTGAGATTTTAGTCATTTAGCAGACTCTCTAATCCAGAGCGATTTACAGTTAGAGAGTGCATACATTTTAATACTGGTCCCCTGTGGGAATTGAACCCACAACTCTGGCACCATGCTCTACCAAGTGAGCCAAAGACGAGACTAAAATAGTCCAGTTTTAGTCGACTGATAATAATTCAAACTAACTATGGATGAAATTACAAAAAAGACTAAAAAAAGACTAAAAGTTATTTTAAGACTAAAACTAAAATAGCTGCCAAAATTAACACTGACATGGGCTATTTGAGTCTCTGTCAGTGACTGACATAAAAAGAGAAAAACTGCTGATCCAGAGTTCCCCAATTTTTTATTATTGTCAAAGAATGGGTGGGGGCCCCCTAGCAGCAGTGGGGCTGTAGGCGGTCGCTTATGTTGTTTATGCCTGGAACCGGCCCTGCATGTCTGTGTGCTTGCATGTGATTTCCAGGCAGTTCATTCCAGTGTATGTGTGTTTGTCGTTAATTTGTTTGCGCATGTTTGTGCGTGCATGCATGTGTGTGTGTGTGAGAGGGCATCTAGACAGAGCAGTCCAGATTTACTGCAGTACAATGCCTTCTTTTCCTTTTATCTCCTGATAGAGATGGATTTGCAGAAGAATGCTTTCTGTTCTGGGTGTATAATTTATACGCTGGCATCCGATTTGAGTTATAGGCTCAAATTGAGTTATAACGCTGTTATGGGTAACTTCTAAAGCTCCGACTTTACTTTATCGACAAGCCTTGTGCGCCATCTGGGCTAAAGGCCAAACTGCAGAATGCTTAAGATTATGGACAGGGGCACACTCAACTACTGTAAATATAGAGCTCAGGTGAAAAGGTTGATGCACTGTAGTGCATATTTTGTCTTGGACGGATGGTCGGGGGGCCAGAACATAATTACTAATCATTTGTTGACTACAAATTGACTACAATAATTTATTGACTACAGATAGACCTTAATATACCTTGATTACATTTGTATATGATCACGTCTCTCTATTATGCGTGGGAATACAGATTTCCTAAATTAAAATCCCTTGGAGTTCCTGATGTTTTTTTTTCAGCATTTTATGTCTGAAGAAATATATAATAATAATACCCTGTTTTATTTTTGTTCAGGAAACAAGTTAAAACCACGGTCTGCCAGTTGGGGTTTAGCCTTAGTTGCCTGCCTATGAAACAACAAAATGCGCTGCTGGTGGTTTAGGTGCATGTAGTTGTACAATACATGGTAAACATGGCACAGTACATGGCACAGTACATGGCACAGTACATGGCACATACACATGCCATACTATTTTGTTATTTCCATGACGGGACACCTTTTAAACCTGCTACAGAATAGGTCTTCCCTCTTCTTGCTGTACAAAACATTGTCTGCGTCCCAATTCTCCACCCTTCTCCCCGTCAGGGATTTACAAATGGTGGAAACCCAAAGCCAGTGCTTACCCCAATCCAACATTGTCTGCGTCCCAATTCTCCACCCTTCTCCCCGTCAGGGATTTACAAATGGTGGAAACCCAAAGCCAGTGCTTACCCCAATCCAATGCTTTCCAATTCCTGACGGGGAATGTGAGAGACAAAGACTGTCATGGAATGGGATCTTCAAAGGCCAAAATACACACACTCACCTCAGATTTGTACCACATGGCAAAGCGAAAGGGGCTCATTCCTGAACGATGTGTAGAGGTCACAAATCCACGTTCATTGTCACATTTTATTTGCTCTCTCTTCCCTCTGTCTTCACAGTTTTTTTTTTCTTCCAATCGTGTCTGTCTTTCCTCTGGACTTCTGAGTAAATCTAATCTCTGGTCTTTTATTGAGCAGCTGCTTTGTGTTTAGTGTTCCCTTACGGAAAAAACACATGTATTTCACGTGAATTCATGCGAAGTGTTCCAAAAACACATGTTTTTATGTGATCACATGATCTTATGTGAGGCTAATGTGATAACAGGTGACAACCACAGGAGGTTGGTGGCATCTTAATTGGGGGGGACGGGCTGGTGGTAATGACTGGAACAGAATGGGCGGAATGCTATCAAACACATGGTTTCCATGGTTTCCATGTGTTTGATGCCATTCCATTCTCTCCGTTCCAGCCATTATTATGAGCCGTTCTCCCCTCAGCAGTCTCCACTGGTGAGAACATGTAAAGCAACATGTGATCACGTGTGAAGTGTACCTAAAACACATGTTTTCACGTTATCACATTTTGCTTTACATGTTCTCACCAGTGGAGGCTGCGTCACGGTGTAACACGCTGGAACATGTAAAAACGTGATAATGTGTAAAGTGTTCCTAAAACACATGATTTAACATGTGTTACGGCTTTCTTCCGTTGAAGGAGAGTCGGACCAAAATGCAGCGTGGTAAGTTAGATACATATTTAATGAAGAAGAAGAAAAAACAAACAAAACAACAAACGTGAAAACCTAAACAGTCTATCTTGTGCACACACACACACACACACACACACACACACACACACACACACACACACACACACACACACACACACACACACACACACACACACACACACACACACACACACACACACACACACACACACACACACACACACACACACACACACACACACACACACACACACACACACACACACACACACACACACACACACACACACACACACACACACACACACACACACACACACACAGAGACATGAACAAACACACAGTGAAACCCGGGCTACCTAAATATGGTTCCCAATCAGAGACAACGAGAATCACCTGACTCTGATTGAGAACCGCCTCAGGCAGCCATAGACTTTCCTAGACAACCCTACTCAGCCACAATCCCGATACCTACTAAAACCCCAATATAAAAACACACCACAAAATAAACCCATGTCACACCCTGGCCTGACCAAATAAATATATAAACACAAAATACTAAGACCAGGGCGTGACAACATGTTACATTTCATGTGAAATGATGTGATTTTCAACGTGAAATCATGTGGTTTTTCTGTAAGGGTTGATCCTCTCTATGACTGGTGCCAAACCAGCGCCAGAACTGTCTAAACAATTCATCCCTCCCAACCAAGACAACAGTCAGTGGAACTTCTTACATGAAGTCATCGTGTTGAGCTGGGGAGTTATGTTAACCTTCTTAACAGGCCACTGAACAGTAAAACAGAACACTGGAACATCATTTTGAAATAGTACACTACCGATGTCACAAGAATTCATTCTTCTGAAGATTAGTCACTGGAACTTGGAACTTCTTCCATGTTTGTCCAGTGTTGTCATTGCTAGGCCACTAAACAGTCCACTAAAACACTGAATAGATCAAGAGATCAAGATCAGTTTATCTGTGTAATTGTACACAAGGTCCAATGAAAATGTAACTTCCACTTTATCCCAACGCTTACGAAAGACACACATATACATGCATACACATACAGGTTGGAGCAGGAGCCTGCCACACTACAGTGTCCCTGGAGCAGTTTGTGTGGGAGTTTAAATGCCTTGCTCCAGAACTGATGAGTATATCTGTTACAACAATTCATCCCTCCCAACCAAGACAACAGTCAGTGGAACTTCTAATCCATGGCTATCCACTAGCACAGTTGTGTTGAGAGACAGAGTTCTGTTCAATTGGCTTCAGGGTCACTAAACAGTACAACAGCACAGTCGATTGTACATTGAACTGAATAAACCACTTCAGTAGACCACTTCAGTAGACCACTAGAGTAGACCACTGAACCAATGATATGTTTAACCTTCAAACATTTATCTTTAAAGCTAGAGCACGAATAGAACATTGAACCCTTGGGTATAGGCCTATAACTTAACTTTTAAGTCAAGCACTTTCTTGTTCTACAAAGAACTTCAACACAGTTATCGTGTTTTGGTGTACAGATAAAATATATGAATGCATGTAGTAGCTATTTTGGTGCCTGGTGAGTCCAATTCCTTGAAGATGACTGTTCAATTTAGTATTTTAAAGAGTTGGCTCAACATAGCTTCTTGCCATGTGTGGACCAGACTCAGTAAGAGATTTAATTTGTATAAAAGAGTTGTTAGTGAAAGACATGAAAGCGTCCACTTGCCATTCAACATTTAGCTGGTTAGGACAATGTACTAAAATGTGATGGATTGCTTCCACCAATTTTAATTAGTTGGGTAGGTGAGAGGGTCAAGCACACTCAACTCGAGCTCTGTAACTCAAATGTTAGTTACAGAGAAAGTACAAGGCCCTGGGAACCATCACAACCTAAGAGGCCTACAACTCAGTCCAGTCATGAAGCTTATTTTAGATGGCTGTTGAGCAAAGACGGTGAATAGCACCCTGGTGGTTTGGTAATAAGAAACCCAGGCCTTAAACTATGTGGTTTGAATGCTTCTTTCTCCAGGTATAAATCCTGCCCTGGTTTTGGAGGTCAAAGCAAATACGTTTTTCCCTCCCTTCACTCAGTGATATATATCTGTAATATAACCGAGCATGTTCTTCAGCCAAATCTTTGTGCCAGATGACTCGATCAACTGTCTCGATTGATGTTTTGTCTTGTATCTTCATCCCAATGGTGTTTGTTTACTTATGAATTCATGATTGTTTGTTATTTAGAGTGCATGATGTACAGTACATCTAACAACAAATGTAGAGATGTTGTAGAAAGATGAGAGGCTGGTTACACAGTTTAGATGTTTGTAGAAAGATGAAAGGCTGGTTATACAGAGTCAGGGGTTTTTTGGTCTGATGACCTGACGAGTCTCAGGTATAAAACATGGGGGTCATTCCATGTCAATTCAACGAAACCGTGAACTCCACCAATCTCAGATCGTGAAACTTCAAATTATGAGAATCAGATAATACAAAGATACAGGCGTCCTTCCTAACTCAGTTGCTGGAGAGGAAGGAAACCGCTCAGGGATTTCACCATCAATGGTGATTTTAAAACAGTTACAGAGTTTAATGGCTGTGATAGGAGAAAACTGAGGATGGATCAACAACATTGTAGTTATCCACAATACTAACCTAAATGACAGAGTGGGAATAAGAAAGCCTGTACAGAATTAAAAAAAATCTAAAACATGCATCCTGTTTGCAACCAGGCACTAAAGTAATACTGCAAAATATTTGGCAAAGCAATTCACTTTTTGTCCTGAATACAAAGTGTTATGTCTGGGGCAAATCCATTACAACGCATTACTGAGTACCACTCTCCATATTTTCAAGCATGGTGGTGGCTGCATCATGTTATGGGTATGCTTGTAATCGTTCAAAATAAAAAATAAACAGAATGGACCAAAGCACAGGAAAAATCCTAGCGGAAAACCTGGTTCAATCTGCTTTCCACCAGACATTGGGAGATGAAGTCACCTTTCAGCAGAACAATAACCTTAAACACAAGGCCAAATCTACACGGGATTGCTTACCAAGAAGACAGTGAATTTTCCTGAGTGGCTGAGTTAGTTTTTACTTAAATCTACTTAAAAATGCATTCCCTCCTTCAACCCATTTGTTTTTTAGGGAGGATATGACATATTATGTCTCTATAGTGCCTCTCATGGTATTTTTTCCAATGCAACATTTTTGTTGAGGCAGAGTTGTTTTAATTACTTTTCCAGACTAGTGAGTATCAAACTGTGTCTGTAAGACATCCAAGATTTTTCTGAAGAATCCCTTCTTCTCCCTAGCCTACTTTACCTTCCTTTTTTTCTTCTGTGTGTTTGGTGAAAGCAGTGGAATAATATATGGATGCTGATGGTTGTCGGATTATTAATCGCAGGGACTTGTCTTCTCTCGATGAAGCAACAGAAGTTTGAGAGCATCTCCTTTGAGAGTGGACGCTTCCAGGCATTTCCTGGCAGCCGGTGGGGCTTGGTGAAGCGTGTTCGGTAGTGAGCTACACCATACTTTATTTGTGACCGCCCTGAGAGTGGCAAGAGCCAGAGGCATTTGTATTTGTCTTCATATTTAACAAGACAATCGTGGAAAAAGAACTCTCAAAAAAGAACTGAACACCCCCCAAAAAGACTCCCTAAAAATTGAAATTGTGTTAGGACCTATATGATATGACACAGTTTCCACACACTTAAATAACAACAGAATGTAGGCAAGTACACTAGAACAAAGCTGTTATCAGAAGGCTTTGGGATTCAGTGTGTATGCCTGGACTTTAACTGTAAAGTTGGATGTTCAGCTTACACAACTCCCAGTGCTGAGGGAAAACTATCTCTAAACCTGCAACCAAAAAAATGACATTGATTACTTTCTTTGTTTTTAGAGCTTAGTTTGTTGTCAAAAATAAATAACAATTCAAGTAAAACAGGATTTTATTAAGTTAAAAGGACAATTGAAATCCTGTGCCTTTAAACAGCTTGGAAAATTCCAGAAAATGTCATGGCTTTAGAAGCTTCTGATAGGCTAATTGACATCATTTGAGTCAATTGGAGGTGCACCTGTGGATGTACAGTGCCTTGCGAAAGTATTCGGCCCCCTTGAACTTTGCGACCTTTTGCCACATTTCAGGCTTCAAACATAAAGATATAAAACTGTATTTTTTTGTGAAGAATCAACAACAAGTGGGACACAATCATGAAGTGGAACGACATTTATTGGATATTTCAAACTTTTTAACCAAATCAAAAACTGAAAAATTGGGCGTGCAAAATTATTCAGCCCCTTTACTTTCAGTGCAGCAAACTCTCTCCAGAAGTTCAGTGAGGATCTCTGAATGATCCAATGTTGACCTAAATGACTAATGATGATAAATACAATCCACCTGTGTGTAATCAAGTCTCCGTATAAATGCACCTGCACTGTGATAGTCTCAGAGGTCTGTTAAAAGCGCAGAGAGCATCATGAAGAACAAGGAACACACCAGGCAGGTCCGAGATACTGTTGTGAAGAAGTTTAAAGCCGGATTTGGATACAAAAATATTTCCCAAGCTTTAAACATCCCAAGGAGCAGTGTGCTAGCGATAATATTGAAATGGAAGGAGTATCAGACCACTGCAAATCTACCAAGACCTGGCCGTCCCTCTAAACTTTCAGCTCATACAAGGAGAAGACTGATCAGAGATGCAGCCAAGAGGCCCATGATCACTCTGGATGAACTGCAGAGATCTACAGCTGATGTGGGAGACTCTGTCCATAGGACAACAATCAGTCGTATATTGCACAAATCTGGCCTTTATGGAAGAGTGGCAAGAAGAAAGCCATTTCTTAAAGATATCCATAAAAAGTGTTGTTTAAAGTTTGCCACAAGCCACCTGGGAGACACACCAAACATGTGGAAGAAGGTGCTCTGGTCAGATGAAACCAAAATTAAACTTTTTGGCAACAATGCAAAACGTTATGTTTGGCGTAAAAGCAACACAGCTCATCACCCTGAACACACCATCCCCACTGTCAAACATGGTGGTGGCAGCATCATGGTTTGGGCCTGCTTTTCTTCAGCAGGGACAGGGAAGATGGTTAAAATTGATGGGAAGATGGATGGAGCCAAATACAGGACCATTCTGGAAGAAAACCTGATGGAGTCTGCAAAAGACCTGAGACTGGGACGGAGATTTGTCTTCCAACAAAACAATGATCCAAAACATAAAGCAAAATCTACAATGGAATGGTTCAAAAATAAACATATCCAGGTGTTAGAATGGCCAAGTCAAAGTCCAGACCTGAATCCAATCGAGAATCTGTGGAAAGAACTGAAAACTGCTGTTCACAAATGCTCTCCATCCAACCTCACTGAGCTCGAGCTGTTTTGCAAGGAGGAATGGGAAAAAATTTCAGTCTCTCAATGTGCAAAACTGATAGAGACATACCCCAAGCGACTTACAGCTGTAATCGCAGCAAAAGGTGGCGCTACAAAGTATTAACTTAAGGGGGCTGAATAATTTTGCACGCCCAATTTTTCAGTTTTTGATTTGTTAAAAAAGTTTGAAATATCCAATAAATGTCGTTCCACTTCATGATTGTGTCCCACTTGTTGTTGATTCTTCACAAAAAAAATACAGTTTTATAACTTAATGTTTGAAGCCTGAAATGTGGCAAAAGGTCGCAAAGTTCAAGGGGGCCGAATACTTTTGCAAGGCACTGTATTTCAAGGCCTACCTGCAAACTCATTGCCTCTGCTTGACATCATGGGAAAATCAAAATAAATCACTCAAGACCTCAGAAAAACAATTGTAGACCTCCACAAGTCTGGTTCATCCTTGGGAGCAATTTCCAAACGCCTGAAGGTACCGCGTACTATTGTTTGTACAGATGAACGTAAGTATAAACACCATGGGACCACACAGCCGTCATACCACTCAGGAAGGAGACGTGTTCTGTCTCCTAGAGATGAACGTATTTTGGTGCGAAAAGTGCACATCAATCCCAGAACAACAGCAAATGACCTTGTGAAGATGCTGGGGGAAACCGGTACAAAAGTATCTATATCCACAATAAAACAAGTCTTATATCGACATAACCTGAAAGGCCGCTCAGCAAGGAAGAAGTCACTGCTCCAAAACCACAATAAAAAAGCCAGTCTACGGTTTGCAAATGCACATGGGATCAAAGATGGTACCTTTTGGAGAAATATCCACTGGTCTGATGAAACAAAAATATAACTTTTTGGCCATAATGACCATCGTTTTATTTGGAGGAAAAAGGGGGAGGCTTGCAAGCCGAAGAACACAATCCCAACCGTGAAGCCTGGGGGTGACAGCATCATGTTGTGGGGGTGCTTTGCTGCAGGAGGGACTGGTGCAATTCACAGAATAGATGATGTCATGAGGAATGAAAATTATGTGGATATATTGAAGTAACACCTCAAGACATCAGTCAGGAAGTTATAGCTTGGTGACAAATAGTTATACCTGAAATGTTTGACCCAGTTAAACAATTTAAAGGCAATGCTCCCAAACACTAATTGAGTGTATGTACATTTCTGAACCACTGAGAATGTGATGAAAGAAATTAAATCATTCTCTCTACTATTATTCTGACATTTCACATTCTTAAAGTAAAGTGGTGAATTTTTATTTTTCATTTTTACTATGATTAAATGATTAAATGTCAGGAATTGTGAAAAACTGAGTTTAAATGTATTTGGCTAAGGTGTATGTGTAAGGAGTGTGTACTGGTGGCAGAGAAGTCAGGCGCAGGAGAGCAAAGACTGTGTAACTACGGCGCAGTTTAATAATAACGGCACCCAGTGTTACCCTGTGAGGGGGGGAGATCTGTAAGAAAATCCACCGACAGGTGCGACCAAGGCCGTTGTGGAACGGGTAAGGGGTGTAGCTTCCCTCTGGGCAGGTGCCTAGGTGCCTTACACTGGGCGCACACCAAGCAGGAGGAAACATAAACCCTCACGTCCTTAGCCAAGGTAGGCCACCAGTACCTCCCGCTCAAACAACGCGCTGTCCGACCGATCCCAGGATGACCAGAGGAGGGTGATGTATGGGCCCAATTGATCAAACGGTCACGAACAGCAGACGGGATGTACAGACGCCCAGCGGGACACTGGATGGGAGAGGGCTCTGCATGTAACGCCTGCTCAATATCCGTGTCCAGCTCCCACACTACCGGCGCGACCAGAAAGGAGGCGGGGAGTATGGGAGTGGGATCCATGGGCCGCTCCTCTGTGTCATACAACCGGGACAATGCGTCTGCCTTCACGTTCTGGGAGCCTGGTCTGTAGGAACGAGTGAACACAAAACGGGGCCAGACCCTAATGGTCGACTATCTAAGGCGTGAACGGGCAAGGGCTCAGCCACGGGAACAATAGGGATCCCTAAACTATGGGCGAACGATTTATCTATAAAATTCCCAGCCACGCCTGAATCGACAAGTGCCTTATGCTGGGAATGCAGGGAAAACTCAGGGAAAGTGACATCCACAAACATATGTGCAACAGAGGGCTCTGGGTGAGAATGGTGCTGGCTCACCTGGGGTGGCTCCAGAGCGCCCTGCCTGTTGCCTCGATACCCAGAGGAACCAACCCGGCACCAACCGGCAGTGTGCCCTCTGCGGCCACAGATGGTGCACTAGCTGGAACCCCCTCCGGTCTCCCTGCGCACCGCCCCTCCCAGCTCCATGGGTATCGGAGAGGGGGTGCGGGGGGTTCGAACCAACAGTCCCCGATCTGCAGGGCTTTCCCGGTGAGGCACGAAACGAGGGCGGACACCCTCTCACGGCCCGAAGGAGCCGGGTGGACGGTTGCCAGGTATAATTCCAGCTGTAATAGGATCCCCTGGCAGTTCGCAGCCTTCCCATCATATTCCTGGGGAAGGGAGAGACTAATCCCACTGGGTCCAGGAGAAGGAGGGGCGTGTAGTGGAGACCACGGTTGTGCTGGTGGAGGCGCTGGGTGAACTCCCTGTCTCTCCCAGTGGTCCATTGTCTGGACAACGCAGTCCATGGCGGTGGCAAGATGGTGGAGCATTGCTGCGTGCTCACGGATGCTCCTCCACCCCTATACCCGGGGTTCCTGCTCCTGCTGACTCCATAAATTTGGGTCCGGAATTATGTAAAGAGTGCGTACTGGCGGCAGAGAAGTCAGGCGCAGGAGAGCAAAGACTGTGTTCCAACGGCACAGTTTAATAATAAAAATCACCTTGAACAAAAACAATATATACAATGGGACAAAACCCCTTCGCACGCCAGACATAACGTGCACATACACTTACAATAAACAATTCCGGACAAGGACATGGGGGTTAACAGAGGGTTAAATACACAACATGTAATTATGGAATTGGAACCAGGTGTATGGGAAGATGAGACAAAACAAATGGAAAATGAAAGGTGGATCTGCGATGGCAAGAAGGCCGGTGATGTCGACCGCCGAACGCCGCCCGAATAAGGAGAGGGACCGACTTCGGCGGAAGTCGTGACAGTATGTAAACTTCCGACTTCAACTGCATACAATTATCTGTTATTAAGTCCCTCAGTCGTGTAGTGAATTCCAAACACAGATTCGACCACAAAGATCAGGGAGGTTTTCCAATGCCTCGCAAAGAAGGGCATCTATTGGTAGATATTTTATTTTTAAACAGACATTGAATATCCCTTTGAGCATGGTGAAGGTATTAATTACACTTTAGATGGTGTATCAATACACCCAGTCAGGACAATAACCTAAAACACAAGGCCAAATCTACACTGGAGTTGCTTACCAAGATGACAGTGAATGTTCCTGAGTGGCCGAGTTACAGTTTTGACTTAAATCTACTTAAAATCTATGACCTGAAAATTGTTGTCTAGCAATGATCAACAACCAATATGTCAGAGTTTGATGAATTTTGAAAAGGACAATGGTCAAATGTTGAACATTCCAGGTATGGCTCTTAGCTCTTAGAGACTTACACATACAGACTCACAGCTGTAATCACAGCTGTAGGTGCTTTTACAAACATTAAAAAAAAAAAAAAAAAGGTTTTCATTTGTCATTATGGGGTATTTTATGTTGATGGGTGACATTTTTTTTTGTTTAATACATTTTGAATTCAGGCTGTAACACAACACAATTAGGAATAATACTTGCTGAAGGCACTGTACATATACACTGAGTGTACAAACACTCCATGACACAGACTGATCAGGTGAATCCAGGTGAAATCTATGATCCCTTATTGATGTCACCTGTTAAATCCACTTCAATCATTGTAAATTAAAGGGAGAAGGCAGGTTAAAGAAGGATTTTTAAGCCTTGAGACAATTGAGACATGGATTGTGTATCTGTGCCATTCAGAGAGTGAATGGGCAAGACAAAATATTGAGGTGCCATTGAACGGGGTATGGTGCCAGGTGCACCAGTTTGAGTGGGTCAAGAACTGCAACGCTGCTGTGTTTTTCACGCTCAACAATTTCCCATGTGTATCAAGAATGGTCCACCACCCAATGGACATCCAGCCAACTTGGCACAGCTGTGGAAAGCATTGGAGTCAACATGGGCCAGCATCCCTGTGGAACGCTTTCGACACTTTGTAGATTCCATGCCCCGATAAATTGAGGCTGTTCTGAGGATTAAAGGGGGTGTAACTCAATATTAGGAAGGTGTTCCTAATGTTTTGTGCACTGAGTGTAAGTAGACAGTTATCACTTACTGTAGGTTGTGAATATAAGGCTAGTAGACCCTACTGATTCATAGTGTTGTCACACATTAGGCTCATCATCATAACCATGCATGACCTCATCACTCTACGCTGGACCTTATTCACCAAGTAAAAATAAAACATTGCCACACACAAAGACATTTAGGAGTACAATGAAAACTATTTGACTGTAGAGCTCTGGACCATCCGTCGAGTTTAAAATTAATCACCCTACGGCATGTTGTCCGTATAAAAAAAAAAATGTAATCTTCATTTAACCAATCCCATTGATGTCAGAAGACCTCTGTCCCAAGGGAGACCTGGTCATTATTGCCATAGATTATGAGACTGTAGGTCCTGATGTTAGGCTTCAGAGGCGTGTTCCGTTACCCCCTACCTTTCTTACTCTACAGCTGTTGTGGAGATCTATAGGGGGCCTCAGGCTGGAATGAGGCAAGGCTTGCAGGGCCAGATGACCTCTGTGGTGAGGTAGCAGGACTGGACCCAGATAACCTCTGTGGTGAGGTAGCAGGACTGGACCCAGATTACCTCTGTGGTGAGGTAGCAGGACTGGACCCAGATGACCTCTGTGGTGAGGTAGCAGGACTGGACCCAGATGACCTCTGTGGTGAGGTAGCAGGACTGGACCCAGATGACCTCTGTGGTGAGGTAGCAGGACTGGACCCAGATGACCTCTGTGGTGAGGTAGCAGGACTGGACCCAGATTACCTCTGTGGTGAGGTAGCAGGACTGGACCCAGATGACCTCTGTGGTGAGGTAGCAGGACTGGACCCAGATGACCTCTGTGGTGAGGTAGCAGGACTGGATCCCTCATTGAGGATTCTTTCCTGTTCCAACTGCCTGATGTGATGCTCTGGCCTTACAAACCCCATCAGAGTGCATCAATAAGAATGTACATTCTAGTAATTATATTTCTCTGGCTGTATCTGTAGCTCGGTATCTCTACCATGCTATGGGCCCTTCTAGGGAGCACTATCCCCATGCCTTTTTCGGGGAAGCCTAATAAAAAGCAGCTGCAGGAATCTGATGAGTCGTCGTCTGGTAACAAACATCCCCACATCTGGTTTTATCTGTGTTCACTGCTTATGGTCCCCCGTCCTCATCCCTCCTTTCCCTCCTACTCCTCCTCCTCTTCCCCCTCCTCTTCTTCCTCCTCTCCAACTATCTTTCACTCACTGTTCTTTCTTACTTTTTACACACTGTGAAAAGTCTCTGCCTTTGTTTGTCAGTTTGATCGTGGAGAAGAGATTGGAGTAGAAACTTCCAAATTGTACAAAATAATCGAATACCTACAGACTTTATTATGTTGGTCCTCTTCTGCAGTATTCAGACTTTCTTTGAAGGTTTATAAGTTACAGATTGACTACCTTATACTTTACGTTTTGGCATCAGCAGCCAAGTCATTCAACAAAATATTTTGATGTACCTCCTTGACCCATTTTCTCCTCTCTGCAGGCCTATGTGTATGACATCCGCAGCAGCAGCTACCTCCACAAGCTCCAGAGACACTCCGACACCATCCTCAATGTGACCTTTAACCCTGCTACACCTGAGGTGAGGACTGGCCGATAGCCTCTTAAAATTACACCCTCTCTCCGCATTCTATTGTCTTCTTCTCTGGTCTGTCTTTTTATTACCTGTCCATATTCACATATACAGTGCCTTTCGAAAGTAGTCAGACCCCTTTACTTTTTCCACATTTTGTCACATCTTATTCTAAAATGGATTAAATAAAATGCATTCCTCAGCAATCTACACAATAACCCATAATGACAAAAGCAGAAACAGGTTTTTAGACATTTTTGCAAATGTATTTAAAATGAAAAACAGAAATACCTTATTTACATAAGTATTCACACCCTTTGCTATGAGACTCGAAATTGAGCTCAGGTGTATCCTGTTTCCATTGATCATCCTTGAGATGTTTCTACAACTTGATTGGAGTCCACCTGTGGTAAATTCAATTGATTTGACATGATTTGGAAATACACAGCTGTCTATATAAGGTCTCACAGTTGACAGTGAATGTCAGAACAAAAACCAAGCCATGAGGTCAAAATGAATTGTCCGTAGAGCTCCGAGACAGGATTGTGTCGGGGCACAGATCTGGGGAGGGGTACCAAAAAATGTCTGCAGCATTGAAGGTCCCCAAGAAGATAGTGGCATCCATCATTCTTAAATAAAATAAGTTTGGAACCACCAAGACTCTTCCTAGAGCTAGCCATCCGGCCAAACTGATCAATCGGGGGAAAAGGGCCTTGGTCAGGGAGGTGACCAAGAACCCGATGGTCTCTGACAGAGCTCTGTGGAGCCTTCCAGAAGGACAACCATCTCCACCACTCAGGCCTTTATGGTAGGGTGGCCAGACGGAAGCCACTCCTCAGTAAAAGGCACATGGCAGCCCGCTTGGAGTTTGCCAAAAGGCACCTAAAGAATCTCAGATCATAAGAAACAAGATTTTCTGGTCTGATGAAACCAAGATTGAACTATTTTGTCTGAATGCCAAGTGTCATGTCTGGAGGAAACCTGGCACCATCCCTACGGTGAAGCATGTTGGTGGCAGCATCGTGCTGTGGGGTTTTTAAGCTTGAGAGCATCACCAGAGAAGAAAGGGAGAATCACGCCAAATACAGGTGTGCCAAGCTTGTAGTGTCATACCCCAGAACACTCGATGCTGTAATTGCTGCCAAAGATGCTTCAACAAAGTACTGAGTAAAGGGTCTGAATACTTATGTAAATGTGATATTTCAATTTATTTTTAATAAATTAGCAGACATTTCTCAACCTGATTTTGCTTTGTCATTATGAGGTATTGTGTGTAGATTGATGAGGAAAAAAACAATTTGATACATTTTAGAATTAGGCTGTAACGTAACAAATTGTGGATTAATCAAATGGGTCTGAATACTTTCTGAAGGCGCTGTATATATAAATAAGTGGATTTTAGTATTTCAGAAACCCCCGTTGCTGACAGGTGTATAAAATTGCAATGCCAAGCGGTGTAAAGCTCGCCACTATTGGACTTTGGAGCAGTGGAAACGTGTTCTCTGGAGTGATGAATCACGCTTCCCCATCTTGCAGTCCGATGGACGAATCTGGGTTTGGCAGATGCCAGGAGTACGCTACCTGCCCCAATGCATTGTGCCAACTGTAAAGTTTGGTGGAGGAGGAATAATGGTATGGTGCAGTTTTTCATGGTTCAGGCTAGGCCCCTTAGTTCCAGTAAAGGGAAATCTTACTGCTACAGCGTACATTGACATTCTAGACAATTCTATGCTTCCAACTTCTT
This sequence comes from Oncorhynchus tshawytscha, assembly GCF_018296145.1. NCBI lineage: Eukaryota > Metazoa > Chordata > Actinopteri > Salmoniformes > Salmonidae > Oncorhynchus > Oncorhynchus tshawytscha. Next base: position 31,777,814 of record NC_056453.1, read on the forward strand.
GGCAACAGTTTGGAGAAGGCCCTTTCCTGTTTCAGCATGACAACGCCCCCTTGCACAAAGTGGGGTCCATAGCGAAATGGTTTGTCAAGATTGGTGTGGAAGAACTTGACTCGCCTGAATTGGCATGAATTGGAACACTGACTGCGAGCCTGGCCTAATCGCCCAACATCAGTGCCCGACCTCACTAATACTCTTGTGGCTGAATGGAAGCAAGTCCCCCCAGCAATGTTCCAACATCTAGTAGAAAGCCTTGCCAGAAGAGTGGAGGCTGTTATAGTTCAAAGGGGGGACGAACTCCATATTAATGCCCTTGATTTTGGAATTATATGTTTGTCAAGCAGGTGTCCACATACTGTTGTAGTATACTAGTCATGTGCTATACTTCCTCCAGCTCACCTCGCTCCCTCTCTTGTTAACTTATTGTGAAAGAAATATCCGTACAGACTCAAGTCAGTCTGAGCATCGTGGTAATTCATTAACCAGACATCAGGCTTCTGGGTTATTTTGTTGTCCTGCTTCCCTTGGACTTCATCTCCTATCAATCGGATATTGGACACAGCTTCAGAGGGAGGCCCAGCATACAAAAACACACTGTGATTTCTGCTGCTGTGTTTCGATTCCATGGAGAACCTCTCGGATTACTGTCATGGGTTCAAATTATGGTATGTGTTTGTTTTTTCAGATACTTTGAGTGTTTGCTTGAGTCTGCCCTGGGTGCCATATGGGTGGGGTTAGCCATTTTGGGACTATACCATTGGTAATAGTGTGCCAGGCAAGCTCAATCAAATTAATTGAAAGGATTTAGAAAAATATTTGAACCCATGTCTGGTAATGTCTGCTGTGTGGATTCCATGGAAAGGAAAACCCCCCAGGATTATTAGATTAGTTGAATCCCACTTTGTACTAAAGGTTTGCCAGGTTCATTAAATAGTACCCGCAAAACACCCGTCTCAATGTCAACAGTGAAGAGGCGACTCCGGGATACTGGCTTTCTAGTCCAGTGTCGGTGTTCTTTTGACCGTCTTAATCTTTTCTTTTTATTGGCCAGTCTGAGATATGGATTTTTCTTTGCAACTCTGCCTAGAAGTCCAGCATCCCGGAGTCACCTCTTCACTGTTGATGTTGAGACTGGTGTTTTGCGGGTACTATTTAATGAAGCTGCTAGTTGAGGACTTATGAGGCGTCTGTTTCTCAAACTAGACACTCTAATGTACTTGCTCAGTTGTGCACCGGGGCCTCTCACTCCTCTTTCTATTCTGGTTAGAACCAATTTGCACTGTTCTGTGAAGGGAGTAGTACACAGCGTTGTACGAGATCTTCAGTTTCTTGGCAGTTTCAGTTTCTCACATGGAATAGCTTTAATTTCTGAGAACAAGAATAGACTGACGAGTTTCAGAAGAAAGTTATTTGTTTCTGGCAATTTTGAGCCTGTAATCGAACCCACAAATGATGCTCCAGATACCCAACTAGCCTAAAGAAGGCCAGTTTTATTGCTTATTTAATCAGGTCAACAGTTTTCAGCTGTGCTAACATAATTGCAAAAGGGTTTTCTAATGATCATTTAGCCTTTTGAAATGATACACTTGGATTAGCTAACACAACGTGACATTGGAACACAGAAGTGATGGTTGCTGATAGTGTCCCTCTGTACGGCCTATGTAGATATTCCATTCAAAATCAGCCATTTCCAGCTACAGTAGTCATTTACAATATTAACAATGTCTACACTGTATTTCTGATCAATTTGATCAAGTCTACTGTATTTAAATGCCACTTTAAACGTGTTCATGATTCTGCAACAAAATTTCCCCATGGGGACAATAAAGTCCCTAACGTAAAGTAAACACACCGCGCTGAACGAACAGCAGACGAATTGCAGACGAAAGTGCATATCGATATTCAGTGCCCTTAGTCATCCTCCATGAACTCCCAGTCTCACCTCATTGTGGATGAATATATATTTTTCAACATACTGAACTCAATGTGTCAGATTTAAAGTTGCAGTATGGTTTATAGTTCTTTAGCTCTCCTCCTGAATCTGGAGTCATCAAGACAGGATGACAGAGGCACTCAATCCGTTTTACAACTCACCTCGCATGGCGATGGAAAGGAACACTTTGGCCTAACATCCACTCAAGTCATGTCGGGTTAACAGGGGCCTCTGGGGCACTGCTTCTTTCCTCAAAATAGCACATTAATCACCACACGACTAAATAATTAAACTGGCTACCAGTTCAGCCTAGTTCTGTCGTTCTGTCTCTGTTTAGGGTCTAACACAACTCAGTGTACTGTAACTCAAACTTTCATCACTTCAAACACCCTGAAGATGAATTATGTTTTTTGATACCAGCACTAGGATTAAACTGAACCATGAAACCCTGAAATCCGAGGTAGAAATTATAAATAGCTCTAGCTCTGATGGACTAAACAGAGACGGGAGTGAACGTGGAGCTGGAGGGAAGCAGAGTAGTTGGAGAGCATGTTGATTTACAGGTAAGAATGGCTTGTGCTATGGCGCTGAGTGTTCTCTGGACACACTGCTTAGTGGGGTATTAAACATCCCCAGTGGGGTATTTAGCACACACGCATGCACACACACACGTATGAAAACACACACTTGCACACACTCTTGGAAGATGGAGCTGCATTGGATAGCAGCAGCCTTACGGGCTCCTGACCAATTCTGCTATTTTGTCCATTTTTTTTACTCTGATCTTGTTTTTTGGCGAATAATGTTTCTGCCATCATTTCCTATAACCAAAAACAGCTTCTGGACATCAGAACAGCGATCCCTAACCTTGGTTTGGATGAAAAAAATGTATTCAACGATTAAGCAGGCCTTTCATTTATTTATTTGTACCTTTATTTTAACAAATGTGCCCTGTATATACAACATAAATATATACTTTATACCCAAACATACAGATTAAAATACTAAAATACAGCAATGGGAAGCACAAATCACATCACAAATCACCCAGAAAAACATTAATCCACAAATAAATCCCCAATCAATACTTTAAATTGCCTGAATGGCACCAGAACATCAAGATGAAATGTATTTAGAATTTTGTTCCAGCAATACGGTGCATTAAACTAAAAGCAGATTTACATAGCTCGGTGGAGACCCTAGGAACCTCAAGAGTTAACCAATCCTGTCAACAGATTTACATAGCTCGGTGGAGACCCTAGGAACCTCAAGAGTTAACCAATCCTGTGAACGGGTTAAGCAACTCAGGTTTCTATACTTCAACAGCAAAGTTAGATAAGACAGAAATGTATGAAGTAGGGCCTAGTAAACAAAAAGGAAGTAACGTAGAGATCTACGTAGAGATTTAGCAAAGTCCAGCCAACCTTTTGATACAGGATGCTGTGATAAGTATCCAAACTGTTATCTGTAACAAAACAAAGGGCACTATGGTAGATGGCATCCAAAGGTTTAAGAGGAGTAGCAGCTGCACTTTGCTAAAAATATTACCATAATCAAGAATAGATAAAAAGGTTGACTGAATAATCTGTTTCCTACTGCTTAGAGAAAGGCAGAATCTGTTTCTGTGGAAAAAGCCAACTTTAGATCTTAGCTTCTTAACCAGCTCATCTATACGTTTTTAAAACGTCAAATCCATTTCAATCCAAATGCCTAAGTATTTATATGAGGGAACACGTTCGATTGAAGAACCATCTAATGAGTGAACATGTAGTTCATCTGAAACATTCTTACGAGAGTTTGAAAACATGTATTTAGTTTTGCCTGTATTAAGCACAGGTTTTAAGTTAGAAAGGGATTCCTGCATAGCTATAAAATCTGACTGTAATTTTGACACAGCCAGATCAACAGGTGGCGCAATAGCATACAAATAACATTTTATTTGTCACATACACGTTTCGCAGATGCTATGCGGGTGGAGAGAAATTCTTGTATCATAGTATCATCCGCGCATATACAGTGGGGCAAAAAAGTAATTAGTCAGCCACCAATTGTGCAAGTTCTCCCACTTAAAAAGATGAGGCCTGTAATTTTCATCATAGGTACACTTCAACTATGACAGACAAAATGAGAAAAAAATCCAGAAAATCACATCGTAGGACTTTTAATGAATTTATTTGCAAATTATGGTGGAAAATAAGTATTTGGTCACCTACAAACAAGCAAGATTTCTGGCTCTCACAGACCTGTAACTTCTTCTTTAAGATGCTCGCATTGATGTGCCATCCTGGATGAGCTGCACTACCTGAGCCACTTGTATGGGTTGTAGACTCCGTCTCATGCTACCACTAGAGTGAAAGCACCGCCAGCATTCAAAAGTGACCAAAACATCAGCCAGGAAGCATAGGAACTGAGAAGTGGTCTGTGGTTATCACCTGCAGAACCACTCCTTTATTGGGGGTGTCTTGCTAATTGCCTATAATTTCCACCTGTTGTCGATTCCATTTGCACAACAGCATGTGAAATGTATTGTCAATCAGTGTTGCTTCCTAAGTGGACAGTTTGATTTCACAGAAGTGTGATTGACTTGGAGTTACATTGTGTTGTTTAAGTGTTCCCTTTATTTTTTTGAGCAGTGTACATTACTGTTCAAAAGTTTGGGGTCACTTAGAAATGTCCTTGTTTTTTTAAAGAAAAGCACATTTTTTGTCCATTACAATAACATCAAATTGATCAGAAATACAGTGTAGACATTGTTAATGTTGTAAATGACTATTGTAGCTGGAAACGGCAGATTTTTAATGGAATATTTACATAGATATTGGGGCAGCAGGGTAGCCTAGTGGTTAGAGCGTTGGACTAGTAACTGAAAGGTTGCAAGTTCGAATCCCCGAGCTGACAAGGTACAAATGACAAGGTACAAATATGTCGTTCTGCCCCTGAACAGGCAGTTAACCCACTGTTCCTAGGCCATCATTGAAAATAAGAATTTGTTCTTAACTGACTTGCCTAGTAAAATAAAGGTAAAATAAATAGGTGTACAGAGGCCCATTATCAGCAAACATCACTCCTGTGTTTCAGTGGCACGTTGTGTTAGTTAATCCAAGTTTATCCTTTTAAAAGGCTAATTTGATCATTAGAAAAACCTTTTGCAATTATGTTGGCACTGAAAACTTTAGTTCTGACTAAAGAAGCAATAAAACTGACCTTCTTTAGACTAGTTGAGTATCTGGAGCATCAGCATTTGTGGTTGCGATTACAGGCTCAAAATAACCAGAAACAAAGAACTTTCTTCTGAAACTCATCAGTCTATTCTTGTTCTGAGAAATGAAGGCTATTCCATGAGATAAATTGCCAAGAAACTAAAGATCTCGTACAGCGCTGTGTACTCCTCCCTTCACAGAACAGCGCAAACTGACTCTAACCAGAGTAGAAAGAGGAGTGGGAGGCCCCAGTGCACAACTGAGCAAGTGGAGAAGTACATTAGACAGTCTGGTTTGAGAAACAGACGCCTCACAAGTCCTCAACTGGTAGCTTCATTAAATAGTACCCACAAGACACCAGTCTTAACGTCAACAGTGACGAAGCGACTCCGGGATGCTGGCCTTTTCCGGCAGAGTTGCAAAGAAAAATCTGGATTTCAGACTGGCCAATAAAAAGAAAAGAATGAAAAAAGAACACAGACACTGGGCAGAGGAAGATTGGAAAAAAGTGTTATGGACAGACGAATCTAAGTTTGAGGTGTTTGGATCACAAAGAAGAACATTCGTGAGATGCAGAAAAAATGAAAAGATGCTGGAGGAGTGCTTGACACTGTCTCGCAAGCATGGTGGAGGAAATTTGATAGTCTGGGGGTTCTTTGGTGGTGGTAAAGTGGGAGATTTGTACAGGGTAAAAGGGATCTTGAAGAAGGAAGGATATCACTCCGTTTTGCATCGCCATGCCATACCCTGTGGATGGCGCTCAATTGGAGCCAATTTCCTCCTACAACAGGACAATGACCCAAAGCACAGCTCCAAACTATGCAATAACTATTTAGGGAAGAAGCAGTCAGCTGGTATTCTGTCTATAATGGAGTGGCCAGCTCCAAACTATGCAATAACTATTTAGGGAAGAAGCAGTCAGCTGGTATTCTGTCTATAATGGAGTGGCCAGGATCTCAAACCTATTAAGCTGTTGTGGGAGCAGCTTGACCTTTTGGTACGTAAGAAGGGCCCACCAGGGCCATCCAACTTGTGGGAGGTGCTTCAGGAAGAATGAGGTGACATCTCTTCAGATTACCTCAACAAATTGACAATTAAAATGTCAAATGTCTGCAAGGCTGTAATTGCTTTCAAAACCTCTTGACTATATTTCCTATTCATTTTGCAACTAATTTCATGTATGTTTTCATGGAAAACAAGGACATTTCTAGGTGACCCCAAACTTTTGAACGGTAGTGTACAGAGAGTGTACAGATGGGATGAGTAATGCAAGTTATGTAAACATTTAAAGTGGCCAATAATTTCAAGTCTGTATATAGTCATCAGCCTCTCTGTGTTAGTAATGGCTGTTTAACAGTCTGATGGCCTTGAGATAGCTTCTATTTTTCAGTCTCTCGGTTCCCGCTTTGATGCACCTGTACTGACCTCGCCTTCTGGATGGTAGCTGGGTGAACAGGCAGTGGCGCTGGTGGTTGTTGTCCTTGATGATCTTTTTGGCCTTCCTGTGACAAGGGGTGCTGTATGTGTATTGGAGGGCAGGTAGCTTGCCCCCATGATGCTTTGTGCAGACCGCACCACCCTCTGGAGAGCCCTGCGGTTGTGGGTGGTGCTGTTGCCGTACCAGGTGGCATACAGACAGGATGCTCTCAATTGTGCATCTGTAAAGCTTGTGAGGGTTTTAGGTGACAAACAAATTTCTATGGCGGAGGTAGCTATGGTGGAGGTGATATGAGTTAACTTTGCCTTCTTGGGTACAGGAACAATCGTGACCATCTTAAAACATGTGGGGACAGCAAACTGGGATAGGGAGAGATTGAATATGTCCATAAACACACCAGGGGGGGAGCAATGTAAATTGTCCGGTGGTCGTTTGATTAATTGTTCAGCAGTATTATGGATTGAGAGTAGAAGCTGTTAAGGGGCCTTTTGGTCTTAGACTTAGCGCTCCTGTACCGCTTGCCGTGCGGTAGCAGAGAAAACAGTCTATGACTTGGGTGACTGGAGTCTCAAACAATTTTATGGACCTTCCTATGACACCACCTATTATATACCTATTACACTACCTTCTGTAGCGCTTTACGGTCAGATGCCGAGCAGATGCCATACCAGGTGGTGATGCAACCGGTCAGGATGCTCTCGATGGTGCATCTGTAGAACTGGGGACCCATGCCAAATATTTTCAGTCTCCTGAGGGGTAAAAGGTTTTGTCTTCCCCTCTTCACGACTGTCTTGGTGTGTTTGGACCATGATAGTTGGTTGGTGATGTGGACACCAAGGAACTTGAAACTCTCGACCCGCTCCACTACAGGCCTGTCGATGTTAATGGGGGCCTGTTCGGCCCGCCTTTTCCTGTAGTCCACGATCAGCTCCTTTGTCTTGCTCACATTGAGGGAGAGGTTATTGTCCTGGCACAACACTGCCAGGTCTCTGACCTCCTCCCTATAGACTGTCTCATCGTTATTGGTGATCAGTCCTACCACTGTTGTGTCGTCAGCAAACTTAATGATGGTGTTGGAGTCGTGTTTGGCCATGCAGTCGTGGGTGAACAGCGAGTAAAGGAGGGGACTAAGGATCAGCGTGGCAGACGTGTTGTTGCCTAACTTTACCACCTGGGGGCGGCCCGTCAGGAAGTTCAGGATCCAGTTGCAGAGGGAGGTGTTTAGTCCCAGGATCCTTAGCTTAGTGATGAGCTTCATGGGCACTATGATGCTGAACACTGAGCTGTAGTCAATGAACAGCATTCTCACATACAGTGGTTCCTCTTTTTAAAAGTTGTCATACTGCGGCACACCTTGAATAGTCTATTGTTTAGCTAATAGCCCATCCTGCTACGCTTGTGAAAAACTAATATTACCTTTTCCCCTTTCCTCATGTTCAAGATTCCAATTGATAAAGTGTTTTAGCGACACTCGGCCCCAAACCCAATTAATACATTTGGGCACAGTCGATAGCGTGCTGGACTTCGGGCTAGAATGTTGAGGGTTTAACACCTGCTCCCTGCTTGTTTCATTACATTATTATGTCGGTCTCAGAGCAAATAGCCTGGATTGTTACTCCCATCTCGTTCCTGCTCTCTTCCATGCGTCATTCTCCGCCTGAGTGGATCGCTTGTGGGCGTGCTGGCGGGATGTACTACTTTTTATTCTGTATATATGAAATACAAATCAGCCTTTACTTAAATCATGTTTCTTGTCCATTGCATAGTTAGAATATGTCAACATTTATGTCCCAGGAGCAGGAGTGGTAAACACTGTTGAAGTGTATAATTGTAATACATACATGCAGACACAGCATCATTCAAAGAATGGAGTTTGATACACCTTGTATTGGATATGACTGAAAAAAAACTATAATATTTTCGTAAATTAACTATGACAAAAACATATGCACAATCATTTTTCTCTACATTAACGAACTTATTCCTCTCAATTGTTAAAAAATTATTGACTCGTTATTACGTTATAATCACTTAAATTAGCTTCCACCGTAATGTTTTGTCAGCCATCTTTGCTGAAGAAAGTCACCAGGGACGGGTGGCTCGCGTCAAATTCATCATTGGAACCACTCAATATGATTGGTCATATAAAAACCTTGGGACCGAAATGCATAATGAGTGCTCTAACACCCCCTTGCGGTGGTCTGGAGCAATGAAGCCGTGATGCTGGGTACCTCTAATCACCGGAGCGTAGGCTCTCAACTTTTAAAGGAGGAACCACTGTAGGTGTTCCTTTTGTCCCGGTGGGAATGGGCAGTGTGGAGTGCGATTGAGATTGCGTCATCTGTGGACCTGTTGGGGCAGTATGCGAATTGTAGTGGGTCTACGGTATCCGGGATGATGCTGTTGATGTGAACCATGACCTTACTTTCAAAGCACTTCATGGCTACCTACGTGAGTGCTACGGGGCGGTAATCATTTAGGCAGGTTACCTTCGCTTTCTTGGGCACAGGGACTATGGTGGTCTGCTTAAAACATGTACAGTGGGGCAAAAAAAGTATTTAGTCAGCCACCAATTGTGCAAGTTCTCCCACTTAAAAAGATGAGAGAGGCCTGTAATTTTTATCATAGGTACACTTCAACTATGACAGACAAAATGAGGGGGAAAAAATCCAGAAAATCACATTGTAGGATTTTTAATGAATTTATTTGCAAATTATTGTGGAAAATAAGTATTTGGTCACCTACAAACAAGCAAGATTTCTGGCTCTCACAGACCTGTAACTTCTTCTTTAAATGTTCCTCTGTCCTCCACTCGTTACCTGTATTAATATCACCTGTTTGAACTTGTTATCAGTATAAAAGACACCTGCCCACAACCTCAAACAGTCACACTCCACTATGGCCAAGACCAAAGAGCTTTCAAAGGACACCAGAAACAAAATTGTAGACCTGCACCAGGCTGCACAAGACTGAATCTGCAATAGGTAAGCAGCTTGGTTTGAAGAAATCAACTGTGGGAGCAATTATTAGGAAATGGAAGACATACAAGACCACTGATAATCTCCGTCGATCTGGGGCTCCACACAAGATCTCACTCTGTGGGGTCAAAATGATCACAGGAACGGTGAGCAAAAATCCCAGAACCACACGGGGGGACCTAGTGAATGACCTGCAGAGAGCTGGGACCAAAGTAACAAAGCCTACCATCAGTAACACACTACGCCGACAGAGACTCAAATCTTGCAGTGCCAGACGTGTCCCCCTGCTTAAGCCAGTACATGTCCATGCCCGTCTGAAGTTTGCTAGAGAGCATTTGGATGATCCAGAAGAAGATTGAGAGAATGTCATATGGTCAGATGAAACCAAAATATAACTTTTTGGTAAAAACTCAACTTGTCGTGTTTGGAGGACAAAGAATGAGTTGCATCCAAAGGACACCATACCTACTGTGAAGCATGGGGGTGGAAACATCATGCTTTGGGGCTGTTTTTCTGCAAAGGGACCAGGACGACTGATCCGTGTAAAGGAAAGAATTAATGGGGCCATGTATCGTGAGATTTTGAGTGAAAACCTCCTTCCATCAGCAAGGGCATTGAAGATGAAATGTGGCTGGGTCTTTCAGCATGACAATGATCCCAAACACACTGCCCGGGCAATGAAGGAGTGGCTTCGTAAGAAGCATTTCAAGGTCCTGGAGTGGCCTAGCCAGTCTCCAGATCTCAACCCCATAGAAAATCTTTGGAGGGAGTTGAAAGTCCGTGTTGCCCAGCAACAGCCCCAAACATCACTGCTCTAGAGGAGATTTGCATGGAGGAATGGGCCAAAATACCAGCAACAGTGTGTGAAAACTTACAGAAAACATTTGACCTCTGTCATTGCCAACAAAGGGTATATAACAAAGTATTGAGATAAACTTTTGTTATTGACCAAATACTTATTTTCCACCATAATTTGCAAATAAATTCATTAAAAATCCTACAATGTGATTTTCTGGATTTTTCTTCCTCATTTTGTCCGTCATAGTTGAAGTGTACCTATGATAAAAATTACAGGCCTCTCTCATCTTTTTAAGTGGGAGAATTTGCACAATTGGTGGCTGACTAAATACTTTTTTGCCCCACTGTAGGTATTACAGACTAGGTCAGGGAGAGGTTGAAAATGTCAGTGAAGACATTTGCCTGTTGGTCCACACATGCTTTGAATACACCTCATAGTAATCCGTCTGGCTCCGCGGCTTTGTGAATGTTGACCTGTTTAAAGGTCTTGCTCACATCGGCTACCGAGAGCTTTGTCACACAGTCATCTAGAACAGCTGGTGAGCTCCAATGGATTTCCTTATAAACTCACTCATCGAATCGGCGTATAAATCAATATTATTATCTGAGGCTACCCGGAACATATTCCAGCCCCTGTGATCAAAACAATCTTGAAGCGTGGATTCCGATTGTTCAGACCAGCATTGACTAGTTCTTGTCACAGGTACATGCAGTTTGAGTTTCTGCCTATAGGACGGGAGGAGCAAAACGGAGTCATGGTCAGATTGGCCAAAAGGAGGGTGAGGGAGGTCCTTGTATGAATTGTGAAGTTGGAGTAGGAGTGATCCAGTGTATTGCCCGCATGAGTGCTACAATCAGTATGCTGATAGAATTTAGGTAACCTTGTTCTCAAATGTGCTTTATTAAAATCCCCAGCTACAATAAATGAAGCCTCAGGGTATATGGTTTCCAGTTTGCATAGAGTCCAGTGAAGTTCCCTTGAGAGGGAATATACACGGCTGTGACAATAACCGACGAGAATTCTCTTGGGAGATAATATGGTCGGCATTTGATTGAGGAATTCTAGGTCAGGTGAACAAATGGACTTGAGTTCCTGTATGTTGTTACGATTATACCATGAGCCGTTAATCATGAGGCATGCACCACCGACCTTCTTCTTCCCCGAGAGATGTTTCTTTCTGTCGGTGCGACGCATAAAGCATCCCGGTGGCTGTACTGACTCCGACAACATATCCCGAGAGAGCCAGGTTTCCATGAAACAGAGTATGTTACAATCCCTGATGTGTCTCTGGAAAGCATCCCTTGTCCTAATTTCGTCAACCTTGTTATCCAGAGACTGGACATTGGCGAGTAATATACTCCGAAGCGGTGGGTGGTGTGCACGCCTCCAAAGTCTGACCAGATGGCTGCTCCGTCTACCTCTTCTGCCAGCGACGTTGCTTTGGGTCGGCCTCTGGAATCAGATCAAATGCCCTGGGTGGTGGTGCGAACATAGGATCCGCTTGGGGAAAGTCGTATTCCTGGTCGTAATGTTGGTAACTTGACGTTGCTCTCATATCCAATAGTTCTGTATGTAATAACACTTAAGATTTTCTGGGCTAACAATGTAAGAAATAATACATTAAAAAAAATAATACTGCATAGTTTCCTAAGGACTAGAAGCGAGGCAACCCTCTTTGTCGGCGCCATCTTGCCACACTCTACAATCTCTATCTTCTGACCTTTGATAGATGCTGCAGAGGTGGGCGTTGTCCGCTTCCTGAAGTCTATGCACATCTCTTTGATCTTGTTAGTATTGAGGACCAAGTGTGATTCATCACACCACTCTACAAAGTTAAAGGACCACCGGCTGATGGATGTCTGACTGACAACATTTTTGCCCGCTTTGCACTCGGTTTGCAAATTGCGACTCTCGGCCGGCAAACGCTACCGGTGTTTCAGAGCCTTTACGGAGATTAGGATACTTATAGTGGATACAGATACACTGATTGATAGACTGTAATAGACTGATGTCATAGAGGGACAAACTACTTTAGGATTATCTCAATGGATGGCAATCTAAACTTTAGAAATTTATTTATGTCAGATTTACAGTGTAATAAAATGTATTCCATTCTTTTAGTGTTCCAAGGAAAAACAATGATTCATGCTTTGCAGATGTGTGAGAAGGCTTTTGTCATCTAAGGCTTTGATATTATTGATAGTGATCTACAATGTGCAATATGCAGGAATATGATTAGTGGGTCTGTGTGGGAGGAAGGAGCCTGCACAGATCAACTCCCAGTCTGATGTAGTTTGGATGTGGACTGCTGTCCATAATATGGTATGAAATAAATATAGAGTACACTCAGCACCTGAGCTAAAGCGATGTATGTTGTATGACCACCACACATATTTAATCAAATAATAATTTGGGTGCTTATATTTGTTCTGTTTCACACATGTACAAGTGTTTATTAATATGCCTGTGTGAATTGGAAATGTATTTTTTGCATAGCCCAATTCTGCTTGAGACACCCTCAGAACAATTTGGGGTTAGTGGATTGCTCAAAGGCACATTGACTTATTTTCAGGTTGTCGGCCTGGGGATTCAAACTATATTTGGGGCCACAGATATTATAAAACTGTCAAATCGTTTAAAGTGTCAGTGAGTGTTCCATTCGTATTTATATCAGTTTCCTTTACTGCTCTAATAATTTGCTGTTTTATAACATTCCTAATATTGAGTTTTACCCCCCCACCCCCCACAAGGTGTCAGAATCATTCCACAGGGATGCTGGCCCATGTTGACTCCAATGCTTCCCACAGTTGTGTCAAGTTGGCTGGATGTCCTTTGGGTGGTGAACCATTCTTGACACACACGGTAAACTGTTGAGCATGGAAAAATCACCTGGAACCTACTACCATACCCTGTTCAAAGGTACTTACATGTTTTGTCTTGTCCATTCACCCTCTGAATGATACACAAACACAATCCATGTCTCAATTGTCTCAAGGCTTACAAATCCTTATTTAACCTGTCTCTTCCCCTTCATCTACACTGATTGAAGTGGATTTAACAAGTGACACCAATAAGGGATCATAGCTTTCACCTGGATTCACCTGGTCAATCTATGTCGTGGAAAGAGCAGGTGTTCTTTTTTTATACTCAGTGTATATTTTGTACCTAGTCTGAAGTGGTAGATACAGAACATTTCCTTGATCAAGTTCCTTGATATGCTTTGTTCCTATGAGATCCCCTGATATTGCAAGTTTTCTTGTTGGGAGAATATGGAAGCCCTCTAGGATCATTAAAGATTAGGACTTGGTCCAAAAGCCTGGAGTGGAGACTTAGTCAGTGTTTAAAGCACATAAGGTTGTATAACTCACTTCCACGTGTTCAACGGTTCTCAGAGGGAAAGTTGAAAAGTTGAAGAGATGATGGTATCCAGGTTGACTTGGCTTGGTTTTATTATGTGTTCATGTCAGGATTGGTTGCTTTTAGAATAGAATAGGCTACTGATAAACTTTGTCAACAGCCAGTACCAATTAGTCTACTCAACAACCTTTGATGGAGAACTATAGGGAGCCTCAGTGTCTTAAGGGAAAATCAGTCATGTGTTCATAGTCCTTTTTGGGACAGAATGGAAAGAAAGATTTCAACTTTTTTCTGGAAACGAGTCTCCTCTTTTTATGCTGACTCTGTAAGTTCTTCACTTTATTGTCTCAATACTCACCTTTCCTTCTATCACTGCTTGGCTCTTCAACACCTTTCTGAGAGGAAAGCTATGTCTGTGTTCCAAATGGCACCGTATTCCCTATATAGTGCACTATATAGGGAGTAGGGTGCCATTTGGGATGCAGTGCCTATGTTTTTTAATGACTTCATATGGCATCAGCAGTCAGCACTACTCCTCTCTCTGGCCCACGGAGCAGCTGCAGAAGCCATGCCTCACTCCTCGGAATCTGTTTAAGGGTTATTTCCATTCTTGATATTTATTGATATTTATTTATTTACTTTATCACAACTCCATTCCTTAGCTGTATTACAAAACAAGTGGCGGGGCTGTCGTTTAGCTGAAAAACAAATCCCAGACTGTAGCTTTATAGATGGGACGCTCAGCCTTAGACAGACTACTGCTGTATTCCAGGATGGGTTGCGGTGCCAAGACCTTTTAACCGTAACTCATCTATCTGCTGAAGAGATTGTCTGCATTCTTTATCAGGACAAAAAAAGCCATTTGCTTCCACCTTAGCTGTATACCAAAACAAGTGGTGGCTTTATTGTCCTGATAAAGAATGCGGAGAGCAGACAATCTCTTCAGCAGATAGATGAGTTACTGTTGATTCTTGAAGAATATAACTTATAAATCATCATGAGCTTAGCACAACTGTCTTACTTTATCACAACTCCATCCCTTAGCTGTATAACAAAATAAGTTTAGCTGAAAAACCTCTGCTGAAAAGATGTTCTGCTCTCTGCATTCTTTATCATGTCATCCCCCCTCCCCCCCTTTAAAAATAACAGTCAAGCCCATAAAACTCTGGATGATATGATGGTTACTGCTTTTCGGTAGTTAGATGAGGTTACAACGCTACCTAGTCGTTTGTTTGAGTAACGTGTCTTTTCAGTAGTTAGATGAGGTTACAACGCTACCTAGTCGTTTGTTTGAGTAACGTGTCTTTTCAGTAGTTAGATGAGGTTACAACGCTACCTAGTCGTTTGTTTGAGTAACGTGTCTTTTCAGTAGTTAGATGAGGTTACAACGCTACCTAGTCGTTTGTTTGAGTAACGTGTCTTTTCAGTAGTTAGATGAGGTTACAACGCTACCTAGTCGTTTGTTTGAGTAACGTGTCTTTTCAGTAGTTAGATGAGGTTACAACGCTACCTAGTCGTTTGTTTGAGTAACGTGTCTTTTCAGTAGTTAGATGAGGTTACAACGCTACCTAGTCGTTTGTTTGAGTAACGTGTCTTTTCAGTAGTTAGATGAGGTTACAACGCTACCTAGTCGTTTGTTTGAGTAACGTGTCTTTTCAGTAGTTAGATGAGGTTACAACGCTACCTAGTCGTTTGTTTGAGTAACGTGTCTTTTCAGTAGTTAGATGAGGTTACAACGCTACCTAGTCATTTGTTTGAGTAACGTGTCTTTTCAGTAGTTAGATGAGGTTACAACGCTACCTAGTCGTTTGTTTGAGTAACGTGTCTTTTCAGTAGTTAGATGAGGTTACAACGCTACCTAGTCATTTGTTTGAGTAACGTGTCTTTTCAGTAGTTAGATGAGGTTACAACGCTAGTCCTAACGTGTCTTTTCGTAGTTGTTTGAGTAACGTGTCTTTTCAGTAGTTAGATGAGGTTACAACGCTACCTAGTCGTTTGTTTGAGTAACGTGTCTTTTCAGTAGTTAGATGAGGTTACAACGCTACCTAGTCGTTTGTTTGAGTAACGTGTCTTTTCAGTAGTTAGATGAGGTTACAACGCTACCTAGTCGTTTGTTTGAGTAACGTGTCTTTTCAGTAGTTAGATGAGGTTACAACGCTACCTAGTCGTTTGTTTGAGTAACGTGTCTTTTCAGTAGTTAGATGAGGTTACAACGCTACCTAGTCGTTTGTTTGAGTAACGTGTCTTTTCAGTAGTTAGATGAGGTTACAACGCTACCTAGTCGTTTGTTTGAGTAACGTGTCTTTTCAGTAGTTAGATGAGGTTACAACGCTACCTAGTCATTTGTTTAATGTGTCTTGAATGGAAACGTGTTGTTTACATAGTGAATTGTGATAGATTAATTACTGTATACTAATACTGCCCTAGCCCCTCATACCGACTCTCTCCCTCGTTAGTACATTTACATTTTAGCCATTTAGCAGACGCTCTTATGCAGAGGTAGTAATGATCTTAAGGTAGCCAGGTAAGACCACCAGTCATAGTAAGTAAAACTTTTTCTCACTAAATATCCCTGTCCATTTGCTTATAAGTAGTTCAGTCCTCTTATTAGCTTCCAAACATCCTGAACAGTGCTGATAAGATAAGTGACATGTTTTACAATTGAAGCTGCTTTACTTTAGCAGTTTTGGGCTAGTGTAATGGCTCTGGTCGAAAGGAGTGGACCACAGCGCAGCGTGGAAAGTGTTCATGATTTTTATTATCAAAAAACACTCAAACAAAATAACAACTCAAAAGCGAACAGTTCTGTCAGGTAAGACACTAAACAGAACACAAGACCCACAAAACCCAAAAGTAAAATGACAACTTATATGATCCCCAATCAGAGACAAACAGCTGCCTCTGATTGGGAACCACACTCGGCAAAAAAACAAAGAAATAGAAAACAGCCTTTCCCACCCGAGTCACACCCTGACCTAACCAAACAGAGAATAATAAGGATCTCTAAGGTCAGGGCGTGACAGCTAGTCAAATACAATTTGTTCTTGTCCTTAATAGTATATTTATGAAACGTTCAAAGTCTTACTTCATAGGTATTCATAGATTTCTGTTTGTTTTCAGGTCAGTTGATTGGAAATATTAACGTCTGTTCTGCCTGCAAAATATATTAGTCTTGAGCGCTTTGTGATATGTTACCAACAAACATGAAAAACAGGATAAATATTTGTTTCTGGCTCAAATCTCAATGTTTCCAATGTGTTGTATCAGAGGATTTATTATTAGTGATTTAAAAGTTTGTTTTTATGGGAGTTCCATAACGTTTAGTCCGCAGCAGTGTAGTCAGTCACTGTTAAATCCATTAGTTAACAGGTAACTGGAAGAGGTTGGGCTCAAAGGGGAAGATGACTGACTCACAGGAGATAGGGGAGGAAGAGATTGATCAACTATATTTCATAAAGTCTCCTCAACATAATGCCAGGAAAGCAGGCCCTAATATGCAACTCCACCATGCTATTATTTAGTGTGGTATGTTTGAGATGAATGTTAAAAAAAATATGTAATTTTTGTTGGAGAGAATATGGACTTTGTTGATTGTTGATGAAAACCACAGTTGGCCATTTGTGGACTTGATCTCTGCTGGCATCGTGGAAATTGCCTTTAAAAGTCTATTGCTGTGTGCAGGTTGTTAATCTGCGTTGGATTGAATCCAGGCCTTATTTAATTTACAAAACAAATCCTTTCAAGGAGGGCCCAGGTCAAAATCTCAAAGTGGAAGCATCCCTAGTCTCAAACTATTCCGAGGGCTCTTCTTCTTCCACATCAAATGTTTGGTACGTTGCCTGTGTGGCATATGCCTGTAGGGAAACTCCCTACACCTGTGTAGTATTACTGTAGGTCTCAGACCCAGACTAATGTTTCTCTTCATTTTTAGGGTGGCAGGTAGCCTAGAGGTTAAGAGTGTTGATCTAGTAACTGAAACGTCACTGGTTCGAATTCCCTTGCCAACTAGGTGAGAAAGCTGTCGATGTGCCCTTGAGCAAGGCAAGGCTCCTGTAAATTGCTCTGGAAAAGAGCGTCTGCTAAATGATAATCCGGCCATGCCGGATTAAGCCTGAGGTAGTTCCTGCCAGTTTTTTAATGTTGTTTTATGACACCCTATAAAAAGACTTGTAGCCTTCATGTGTGAAGCTTGTTTATGTTGGACAATCAAAGCTGCAACGAGGCTCAATGTATAGCAAGTGGAGTAGGAGTTCACTAAATGCAATGCAAGATGGAATACAATTATGGAATTAAAAGTTAGTGAAATGAGAACCAGGCTACAACGAGCAAACAACAAGTAGGCTGGTGTGTTATCTGAAAGTGGTTGGGGAGAGCGCATCATGTGGCCTCAAGAATTAGCCTAGCTAGCTATAGCTGGCTAGCTAGCTGGCTAGCTTCTCTAGGCTACTCCTGTCAAGACAGGCACTCTTATATGGGATGATAAATAACATTGTGACTACTAGAAGTTGGCTAGTTTTGACTGTAGCCGAGTTGCCTTGGTTACTGGTCTCTCTCTCTCTCTCTCTCACTCAGTCTGCTCACCTGCCCCTCATCAGCTGCAGCAATAGAGCACCAGCCTCTCGTGCAACAGTGCTCAGGTAAATAAAAATAAAAACATATATATATATATATATATATATATATTTAGAATATCTGGATATCCAACTAAAGTTCATGATACTATTAGAATATTAAAATGATTTTAAACCCCCACTCCTAATACAGGTTGAGGTTGACATGTTCATCCTGCCAGTCAGTCAAGGCTTCAGATGAATTCATCCATAGGGCGTTCAAGGTGGTCACCACATTCCTTCACATGCAGAACTACTTTTCAGGACTTTCCAGCTAGGCTTGTTTTTCAGGGGTAGTTTTCCGAACTTTTGCAGACTACTTCTGGACTAAAAAAGCACTTTCAAAGGAGATTCTCCATTGAGCGTTGTTTTTAGTCCATTAATAGGCTATTATTACAGAAACTTCCCAATGGCATGTACAGTTTGGTAAAAGTAAAAAATTAAAAGCAACAGTGCTACTACTAGTGCTCAGAGCCGTGACAATGACTAGGCCAACACATGCCTGGCTGGAGGCCTCTACTACATCCTCAGAGAAACTTTTGCAGAATGAAACACAATGTCGTCTGATAAAAGACGCCTCTGACTGATGATTCAAACTGGAATCAGAAAATAGGTCCTAATATGCAACTCTGCCATGCTCTTATTTACTGGTGTATGTGTCAGGTGAGTTGAAAACATGGCATTTTTGTTGGAGAGAATATGGACTTTGTTGATTATTGATGATTGTAGAGATTAACCACAGTTGGCCATTTGTGGACGTGATCTCTGCAGACATTGTGGAAATTTCCATTAAAAGTCTATCGCTGTGTGCTGTGTTGGTTTGATTCCCAGCCTCATTTTGCTTAAAAACAAATCCTTTTAAGGAGGGCCCAGGCCAAAACCTCAAAGTGGAAGCATCCCTAGTATTATTCCATTCTGAGGGCTCTTCTTGTTCAACATCAAATGTTTGGTACGTTGCTGCTGTGTGACATATGCCTCTAAGAATATGCCCTAGACCTGAAGACAAGATGGTGCCGACAGACATGGTCGCCCTGTTCCTAGCTCCCAGCCAAATTTGCCGTATTGTTTTGTGTGTGTTTTATTTTATTACATTATATGCTCAAAATACAGCCAGAAATAACTTTGGGATATTAGATCGCCGGTCACTCACCACCATTTCGACTAGAAATGTAACTTTCCTGATTTGGATCATTTGTTCGTACCCCCGAGGCATTTCCACTCATCCCAAGCGTTGCTCCATGATTCGGCGACCGAGAGGAGGAATGCGGAGTGGGCTTTTAGACCGACTCAGGAGGCATGCATACCATCCACTGCTTCCGAGTATATTACTCGCTAATGTTCAGTACTTGGTCAATAAAGTAGACAAACAAATGTGTAATGGATCACTTACAGAGAGATCTTAGGGACTGTAACATACTCTGTTTCACAGAATCATGGCTCTCTCCGGATATACTGTCCCCATCCAGACAGCCAGCGAGGTTCTCTGTATATTGCGCAGACAGGAAAAAATAACTCTCTAGAAAAAAGAAAGGCGGTGGTGTATGTTTCATGATTAACTACTCATGGTGTGATTGTGGTAACATACAGGGACTCAAGTCCTTTTGTTCTCCTGATCTTGAATACTTCACTATCAAATGCTGACCGCATTACCTCCTGAGAGCATTCTCTTCGGTCATCTTCACGGCCATGTATATTTCCCATCAAGCCAACACCGGGACAGCTCTCAAGGAACTACACTGGACTTTATGTAAACTGGAAACCGCATATCCTGAGGCCGCATTTATTGTAGCTGGGGACTTTAATAAAACAAATCTGAGTGGGAAAAAAAAGCTATCAAAGTTTTATCCACACATCGTTTTCACTACTCGCTCATCAAGAATTCTTGACGATTGCTAATCGCCCTTCTGGCAAGGCTACAAGGTCCTCCAACGCCCTCCCTTTGGCAAATCAGATCACTTCTCCATTCTGCACCTCGCTGCCCATAGGCAGAAACTTAAACAGGAAGTACCCGTGGTAAGGACTGTTCAATGTTGGTCTAACCAATCAGAATCTAAGCTTCAAGATTGTTTTGATCAACTGGACTGGGATATGTTCCAGGTTGCCTCTGAGAATAACATTGATGTATACGCTGACTCTGAGTTCATCAGGAAGTGCATAGAGGATGTTGTTCCCAGTGAGACGATTAGAACTTATCCAAACCAAAAACCGTGGATAGATGGAAACATCTGCGCCAAAACTGAAAGCGTGAACCAACGCATTTTAAGGTGACTGGGAACATGGATGAGTACAAACAGGGCCAGTGCCAGAATGAATCAGTTGAACGGGCCTTCAATTTCCATGGACGGGCGCATTTTTTTGCGGGACCTCCTATGTGTGCACAAGCTTGCTTGTTCACAATTTTTATATGAGTGTAATAGTAAAGACCATAAGTGGCTTGCTAGTTTCAAGTTTGGCTTACAATTTATCCTACTATTTCTACCGATCTGTGTGCCAGTTATGATGATTATTTTTATATGCTTATTTTCGTGGAACAGTTTAATTTCAATAATAATGTTTTTGTTTCTCGAAATCATTGTCACGTGGTTAATTATAAAAATCTGAAGTAAAAAGTTAAAAATCTAAATGTTAAAATTCAACTTTGGCGAGAGGACCAGCCTCTGCCATATGGACACAGAGAGATCAGAGACTTATGGTCGGTCACGATAGTGAATGTTCTCCCATACAAGTACTTGTGGAATCTCTGTATTCCGAATGTGACAGCCAGTCCTTCCTTGTCCAGCTGTGAGTACTTTTTCTCCGCTGGTGTTAACGTTCTTGACATGAACCCGATAGGTTTCTCTGCACCACTCTCCATCCAGTGTGATAGCACTGCCCCCACACCACACGATGAGGTGTCTCGCAATAAGATGAGAGCTCTGTCTGCTGAGTAGTGCACTAGCACTTCAGCTGATTGCAGTAACACCTTTGACTTTGCAAAAGCTTCTTCCTGTCTTTCTGACCATTTCCAGGCCACATCCTTCCTTAGCAGTTGATGTAGAGGAGCTAAGAGCGATTATAATAATTCAGTAAGCCTAGATAGGCTTTCAGCTCTGTAACGTTTGTCAGAGCTGGAGCTTCCACAACAGCCCTCACTTTAGCTTTGACAGTGTGTAACCCATTGGCATCCACCTTGTGACCCAGGTACTGCACTTCATCAGCTAACAGTGTACACTTGCTCCTCTTCAGCCGGAGACCGGCGTCCTCCATCCTCCTCAAAACTTCACCTAAGTTTTTGAGATGTTCCTCCTTCGTGACTCCCGTGACAAGAATGTCATCGAGGTAAACCGCTACCTTGGGTATCCCCTGCAGAATTCCCTCCATAGTTCTTTGGAAGATAGCTGGTGCAGAAGACACCCCGAAAGGTAAGCGTTTATAGGTAAACGTCCCTCTGTGCGTGTTTATGGTCAGGTACTTCTGTGAAGCTTTATCCATTAGCACTTGCTGATATGCGTGACTCATGTCCAGTTTTGTAAACTGTTGCACTCCAGTTAATGTTGAAAGCAAATCCTCCACTTTGGGTATGGGGTACTGCTCCCGAGAGGAAACTCTATTTACAGTCAGCTTATAGTCACCGCATAATCTGATTGAACCATCTGGTTTTAGTATGGGAACAACTGGTGCTGCCCACTCAGAAAACTTGACAGGTACAATTATATCCTCTGCTAAGAGTCTGTCAATTTCCACATCCACTTTAGGCTTCATGGCATATGGAACTGATCTTGGCCTATAGAATCTGGGAATAGCATCAGCAGCAACATGAATGGTAGCTTGGACCCCTTTTAATGTCCCTAGCTCTTCTTTGAAAACACACTCATGCTTTGAAAGCACCTGCTGTAGTGTCAATGTCTCTGTGGTGACATGTTTGATTTCATCCCAGTTAAATGTTATTTCCTCCAACCACCCTCTTCCTAGTAAGCTGGGGCCAGTACCTTCCACTACTAAGAGAGGCAGACTTTTCTTTTGTCGATGATATTCCACTTGAACATCAGCAACTCCAATCACAGTGATCTTCTCCCCTGTGTACGTTTTGAGTTTAATGATGGTGTCTCTCAGTTTAGGCACTTCAACGGTTTTCCACTTCCTATAGAATTGGGACCTGTTCATCAGCGTGACACTACAGCCTGTGTCTAGTTCAAACGGTACATTTATTCCCATTTCCACAATGAAAGGCTTCACCTTCTTCACATTCGCCCCCTGTGCACTGTACATTGAGAAGGCTTGCTCTGCGTCTGTGCCCTCACGTTCACTTTCTATCACTTGATTAGAGCGGTAGCTAGAGCCTCTGGAGGTATTCGGTTTTCTGTCCGTTCTCTCTTTTTTTTTTTATTGCGGCACGCCCTCGCAATGTGGCCTATTATCCCACATGCATAACAGTTTTCGTGTTTGAATTTACAGTCAAACGCTGTGTGTTTGCCTTTGCAACGATAACAGTCTCTCTTGGCTGGTGAAGCCAAGAGAGACTGTTATCGTCGCAAAGGCAAACAGGGTTTCCGTTCTTTGAAATTCAACGCGCTCAGAGCTGCTCTCTTTTACTGTATGGCTCGCAGTTGCGCCCCTTGCCTGCAAATCCAGTGCATTTCTATTTGCGGACTCCATGGCCTGGGCCGGTTTGAGTGCTTTCTCAAATGTGAGATAAGGCTCTGATAACAATTGTATTTGTATCCTATCATTAATCCCACACACCAGCCGATCGCGTAGCATTTGCGATAATGTATTCCCATAGTTACGGTCCAATGCTAGTTTTCTCAACTCAGCCACATATTCCCCCACTGATTCGGTAGGTTTTCTTATGCATGAATCCAACTTGAATCTTTGTACTATCTCACTGGGTTTGGGATTTAACTGTTTTTTTAATAGATCGACTAAATCTATGAATGACTTTTCTCCTGGTTTATCTGGGCTCAACAGGTTTCATTAAGCTGTACGTCTGTGCACCTACAACGAGTGTGAGTATGGATTTCTGTATATTGGCATCAGTTATTTCATTAGCAGCAAAGAAATGTTACATTATTTCAGAGTACTCCTCCCATTCCTGATTCTTAGAATCAAATGGTGGTAGCGAGCCTATTGTTGCCAAAGCCATCTTTTCTGATTCTTTCTCCCCTCACACAGTCAATAATTTGGCCTACCGGTATCCAGGGAATCAATCCTTCAGAATCTCCCACCGCTCACTTGAGTGCGTCTTGGATGAATAAGTTGCCCAAAGTAAACGGCCGGCTCCTCAGTCTCAGTTGCTAATATATGCATATTAGTAGTAGTATTTGATAGAAAACACTCTAAAGTTTCTAAAACTGTTTGAATGATGTCTGTGAGTATAACAGAACTCATATGGCAGGCAAAATGCTGAGGAGAAATCAAAATAGGAAGTGAGAAATCTGAGCTTTGTATGTATTCACCACAGTCCCTAATGAAATCCCCTTGAGATATTAATGATGTTGCACTGCCTATGGGTTCCACTAGATGTCAACCATCTATAGAAATTTGAATTAGACTTCTACGGTGTTGTGGGAGTGAATGAGAGCAGAATCTATCAAATCAAATGTATTTATATAGCCCTTCGTACATCAGCTGATATCTCAAAGTGCTGTACAGAAACCCAGCCTAAAACCCCAAACAGCAAGCAATGCAGGTGTGAAGCACGGTGTCTGGCAGTCAGCCATTTTCTGATCACGCTTATTCCTCATGGTATCCACTTGCGTTTCATTGCTCATGAAGACACAAAGGAATACTCCGGTTGGAACTTTATTGAAACTATATGTTAAAAACATCCTAATGATAGATTCTGTACTTAGATTGAAATGTTTCTTCAACCTGTAATATAACTTTTTAAAGTTTTTGTCTGACGTAACGCTGACCAGAATGAGCGTTTGGATATGTATACCAAATGCGCTATCATAAGAAGGTATTTGGACATAAATAACGGACATTATCGAACAAAACAAACATATATTGTGGACCTGGGATTCCTGGAGTGCTTTCTGATGTAGATCATCAAAGGTAAGGGAATATTTATCATGTAATGTCTTGTTTATGTTGACGCCATCATTGCGGCTATTGTGACTTTTACTTCATTGCATGGGTTTCTTTTTCCGTAAAGTTTTTTTGAAATGTGACACAGCGGTTGCATTAAGGAGAGGTATATCTATAATTCCATGTGTATAACTTGTATTATCATCTACATTTATGATGAGTATTTCTGTTGAATGATGTGGCTATGCAAAATCACTGGATGTTTTTGGAACTAGTGAATGTAACGCGCCAATGTAAACTCATATTTTGATAAATATGAACTTTATCAAACAAAACATACATGTATTGTGTAACATGAAGTTCTCTGAGTGTCATCTGATGAAGATGATCAAAGGTTAGTGATTAATTTGATCTCTATTTGAGGTTTTTGTGACTCTGGCTGGAAAAATGGCTGTGTTTTTCTGTGGCTATGTGGTGACCTAACATAATCGTTTGTGGTGCTTTTGCTGTAAAGCCTATGTGAAATCGGACACTGTGGTGGGATTAACAACAAGATTAGCTTTAAAATGGTATGAGATACATGTATGTTTGAGGAATTTTAATTATGCGATTTTTGATGTTTTGAAATTGGCGCCCTGCACTTTCACTGGCTGTTGTCATATCGCCATAAGATTAAATTCGTGGCAAAAAAAAAAACAACGCAGTTCTCCATAGTTATCCTCATCGCCAAATATGTAGTATCCTTAAAGGCTTCTTAGAGTTACAACTCATGAGACTTAAGTACAGTTTAGTATTCTTTCAGAAGCGTTCTTAATCATAGTTATATAGGCAGACATTGGAAATAGCTACGGATAGCGGAAAACAAACCCCCGTCTTGAGTCAATACTGCCATTATTGGTAAACATAAATATACCAGGTTACTACACATTATTTGTAACCTTGTCAACGTCTTGACTATATTTCCTATTCATTTTGCAAATCATTTCATGTATGTTTTCATGGAAAACAAGGACATTTCTAAGTGACCCCAAGCTTTTGAACAGTAGTGTATGGCAAATAGAAATCAAACTGAATGGTCTTCAGCGATAGATGGGAGGGGTTGAGGGTAGCTAAAAGATGGGATTAAAAATATGTGTCCGTAAAATGTATATGGTATGTATAAGCCTAAGTGTTGTTGTCCATTAGTTTACTCCAATCGAGGGAGGGGTGGTAGTGTTAGGGGAAAATAATAAAGGAACATATATTTTTTAAAGATATATACTACATCTGAAACAGTGAGGTCATCATCATTATATGTATCTGAAACAGCGAGGTCATTGCATTTTGCAGAGGCTCTAATCCAAAGTGATTTATAGGAGCAATTAGTGTTAAATGTCTTGCTCAAGGGCACATTGACAGATTTTTAACCTCGTCGGCTCGTCAAACCAGCGACCATTTGGTTACCGACCCAACTCTCTTAACCGCTAGGCTACCTGGCACCCTCATCACCATGATGTGTATCTGAGGTTGGGGTTGCCTGTTTTGGAAGGGATTGGTAGTAATAAAAATAGTAGATTATTTAAATTATGCCACTGACACAGAGAGCTTAGTGAATGTGATTAATGATTCTCTTAGTTAGTAAGTCATCATCTCAGTGTGTATCTGAATCAGTGGCTCAGGCTTGACTGTGTGTGAGTAAGGAGTAAAGTGCCAAGCTTTACATCATAAGGAGGCTAAAAGCAGGAATGTGGGATTGGTTTAGATAGCCGGGATGAAATGAAATTACACAGAGAAACCAAATGGAGCATACATTGCAGACTAGCCTATATGGGCTAAAGTTGGCATCTATATCGGCGCCAATGGATCAGAGAAAAGTTGGTCTTGGAAAGGTTGACATTCTCTCCCCTGGGCTCCAGTCAGAGTATGTGGTTGGTACAACATAGAGTTGCAATTTTAGTGTAGACCGGTTGAAGATGATGCTAGACGTTACTAGATCATGGCAAACCAGGACTGTTAAAGAACATCTGGTCAAAACGTTGCAGGAGAATTATTACAGGAGCGTACAGTATCTTGTTTAGGACTGTACTTTTTTGTGTCCTGCATCTGAAAGTCGCTGATTGTGAACTGGGGCTTTGGACTCCACAGTCATTTTGTGAGATGAGAGATTGATGTTTGTGAATCTTCTGATTCATCGCTCTTGGTCTTATGCTGGCTATGATGCTATAACGACTCGGCCAAGCCTCGTTTCCTGCATCCACAATCCGCTGATGGCTTTAAAGTTGAATGTGCCTGTGGTTGAAGGTATAACACTTTCAGCCCTGCAGAGAGAGAACCTTCTTGTTCTGGACGTTCACCGTTGGTGTGGTGACACAAATCAAATCAAGCTTTATTTATACAGCACATTTCAGACATGGATCACAACGCAATGTGCTTCACGGGGGAAAAAAACAAATAAAAATATTGAAAAAAAAAAAACGGAAATATTTACTACAAACAAGAGAATAAACAATAAAAATGAAATGACTAAAAAGCACCCTAAAGAAATGCAAAGCAAAAAAAAGCACAAAAGCTAAAAAGGTGTGTTTTAAGATGTCTTTTAAAAATGTCCACAGTTTCAGACCCTCTCAGGTTCTCTGGCAGGCTATTCCAGAGGCTGGGGGATAGTAACTAAAAGCTGCCTCTCCATGTCTCTTGGTCCGAGGCTTTGGCATAGTTAAAAGGCCAGTGCCAGAGGACCTGAGGGACCTACTGTGTACATAACTAAAAAGCATGTCTGGCATGTATTGGTGTGTACAATCGTGGATTGATTTAAAAACCAATAGAAGAATCTTAAAATAATTCTAAAACTCACAGGCAGTCAGTTCAGAGACCTTAAAACCAGTGTAATGTGTGCTCTCTGTCTGGTCTTGGTCACTACACGTGCTGCCCCATTCTGTATGTTTTGCAGTTGACCAATGGCTTTCTAGGGTCGACCAGACAGGAGAGCATTACAGTAGTCAAGCCTGTTCAGAATATATCTAATTCTTTCTAAGTGTACAGTGTTTGCCAATTCACTGAGCCATAATTTGGTAGAGGGCGCTTCCCTCCTTTTCCAAAACAACAAGATTAGTTTTTTTGCCGAAATGAGACTTTTCGAGATTAGTTGTTTTTGGGGGTTGGTTAATCCGTTTAGGGACTCAGATACTCCCAGGATTATCAGAAGCGGGTCTGGATCTATTGAAGTCTCCAAAACTTCAGAGAAGATCCCAAAAATTCCACACCAAGCTAGAGCATAGGGCAAAGCAGTGGAGTACTGTACCCTGCGCAGCCTGACATTTATCACATGTAGGGGATGTATCAGGAAATATCCTATGCAGTTTAGTTTTGGAATAGTGTAATCTGTGTAATACCTTGAATTGTATGAGACGATGTCTGGAATTAATGGAGCATGTGTGGATATACTCCAAGCTCTCTTCCCAGTCTGCCACCGAGATGTCAGTCCCTAGTTCTTCCTCCCATTTTGCCTGGACGGCATCTGTAGAAGGTGTGCTAACAGATTGAAAAGCATCATATAGACGCGATATCAGTTTATCTGAGGTGGGGCATATTTTTATGCATCTGTCAAACATGGAAGGTTTAGCATTCCCAAATGTTGGGAGGTGTTTTCTAACGTAGTCGTTAATTTGTAGGTATCTGAAAAAATTACTTCTGGGAAGATTATAAGTTTCCCTCAGCAACTCAAAGGAAGCAAAGGTCCCTTCTATGTATAAATCCCCTATGGTATTTATCCCCAGCTCTCCCCATCGCTCAAAGGTGTTATCAAGGTTAGAAGGGGCAAAGGAGGGATTCCTGGCGACAGGGAGCATGAATGACATTGGTCTAAGCTCAAAGTGGACTTTAATTTGCTTCCAGATTCGGACTGTGTTATGTATAATAGGATTGTTACAATAAAGTGACATCTCCAGATTGACAGGCGACAAAATCACAGCACCAATAGAGAAGGGGTGACACTCCTCACGTTCCATACTAAGCCAGCTGGATGCCAGAAGTGCGTCATCCAGCAGAACAACGCAGAGGTTAGAGGCCCAGTAATAAAATATAAAATTTGGGAGAGACAATCCTCCTTCCATCTTGGTTTTACAGAGGTGTTTTTTACCTATCCTGTGTGTTTTATAATCCCAGATGAAAGGATTGATAATTTAGTCCAGTTGTTTATGAAAGGATTTAGGTATGAATACTGGGATGTTCTGATATAGGTAGAGCAGTTGTGGGAGGAAGACCATTTTAATGGCATTAATTCTTCCGAGCAGAGAATTTGGTAGAGTTCTCCAAAATAGTATGTTTGCCTTGAGTTTTTGTATCAGAGAGGGGAAATTCTCTTTATATAGTAAGGAGTATTGTTTGGTAACTACAATTCCTATGTAGGTAAATTTTGCTGAACTTAAATGGGAGATGTTCTAGCCAGGAGGTGTTTTGCGACCGTATGGGCATTAATTCACTCTTGTTCCAATTTATTCTGTATCCCGAGAAGGTACCAAACAAATTGATCACATCAAGAATAGCTGGGATACTAGCCTGGGGTTCTGTTACATAGAGGAGGATGTCATCTGAGTATAGGGAAATCTTATTTAGAGTATCTTTAGTATTATAGCCATGTATTGCTGCATGAGATCTAATCGTCTGAGCGAGCGGTTCGATAATTAGGGCGAAGAACATAGGCGACAGCGCACAACCCTGCCTTGTCCCCCTGTTAAGGTTACATTGGGGCGACAATGATTGGTTAGTGAGTATTCTGGCACAGGGGTTCCTATCTAAAAGCTGGATCCAATTTATGAACCCATCTCCAATATTACATTTCTGTAGGACCTTGAATAGATAGGGCCACTCAACTTGGTCAAAGGCCTTTTCGGCGTCAAGAGATATGACGGCAAGGTCCACGTTGGATAACCTCTGAGAATACATAATATTGAAGAGGCGCCTGAGATTGAAGAATGAGTTTCTGTTAGGGATAAAGCCGGTCTGATCCGAATGGACCAATTTGCCAATTAAAGTGCTAAGCCTCTTAGTCAGAGTTTTTGCTAAAATCTTTTGGTCTGTATTAAGGAGAGATATTGGTCTGTATGACCCTACCTCTTCTGGATCTTTACCCTTCTTATGTATAACTGTAATGAACGCTTCGTCCAAAGTAGAAGGGAGAGCTCCATCCTCATTGGCCTGAACCAACATTTTGTGCAGGTAGGGAGAGAGCATGTTGCTGAATGTTTTATAGAATTCACCAGGGTATCCATCTGGGCCCGGGGTCTTGCCACTCTTTAGAGATTTAATTATTTCTCAAATTTCATCAAGAGATATTTCCTTATTCAGGAAGTTAGAATCTTCCTGGTTCAGGGCAGGAAGATTACAGTCCTCCAAAAATGTTTGCATAATTAAGGGGTTAGGATCCGCTTTAGATGTATATAGAGTCTCATAAAACTGCCGGAATCTGTCATTGATGTCTTTGGGGGAAGAGAGTAATTCCCCAGATGCAGATTTAACTTTGTGAATCATTCGGTCACTCACATTTTTCCGAAGTTGTCTGGCGAGTAATTTGTGTGGTTTGTCACCAAACTCAAAATATTTTTGCTTGGCATAGAGAAAAGATTTAGCAATTTTAGCTGAGAGAATCTGATTATATTCAAATTTTAAAGAGGTAATTTTTTAATGTTTCTCCATAGATGGGTGGCTAGCATTCTCCCTATCCAGTAAGTGAATTTGTCCCTCCAGTTATTCCAGTTTTCCTCTGTTTTGCCTACTCCTGGCAGCCTGAATGGAGATGATACAGCCTCTCAGATAAGCCTTCAGTGTTTCCCACAATAATGCTGGGGAAGTCTCTGTGTTGTCGTTGGTATCAAAGAAAAATGTAATTTGGTCTTTAAGACATTCACAGAATGTTGGTTCTGTGAGGGGCTGAGGATTCAACCTCCAAACCCTCTCGTTTGGTACAATGTCACCCAATCTCAGGGAGAAGGTGAGTGGACTGTGGTCCGAGATTATAATATCATGATACCTCACATTACAGGTATAGGGGAGTAGTCTAGCATCCAACAAAAAGTAGTCAATTCGAGTGTAAACATTGTGAACATGAGAGTAAAAGGAGTATTCCCTACCCGTAGGGTTAGCGATCCTCCATATATCAAATAAGTTCAAATTTTTTATGTAGGTATTCAAGAATTAGCTTGAATAGGAGGTAGGGGTTCGCCGGGTAGAGGATCTATCCAAATATTGGTCTAGCACACAGTTAAGGTCCCCTCCAATGACCAGGTTAGTATGGGAGATATCTCAAATCAAATCAAATTTTATTTGTCACATACACATGGTTAGCAGATGTTAATGCGAGTGTAGCGAAATGCTTGTGCTTCTAGTTCCGACAATGCAGTAATAACCAACAAGTAATCTAGCTAACAATTCCAAAACTACTACCTTATAGACACAAGTGTAAGGGGATAAAGAATATGTACATAAAGATATATGAGTGAGTGATGGTACAGAGCGGCATAGGCAAGATACAGTAGATGGTATTGAGTGCAGTATATACATATGAGATGAGTATGTAAACAAAGTGGCATAGTTAAAGTGGCTAGTGATACATGTATTACATAAAGATGCAGTAGATGATATAGAGTACAGTATATACATATACATATGAGATGAATAATGTAGGGTATGTAAACATTATATTAGGTAGCATTGTTTAAAGTGGCTAGTGATATATTTTACATCATTTCCCATCAATTCCCATTATTAAAGTGGCTGGAGTTGAGTCAGTGTGTTGGCAGCAGCCACTCAATGTTTAACAGTCTGATGGCCTTGAGATAGAAGCTGTTTTTCAGTCTCTCGGTCCCAGCTATCTGGAATCAGGGCAGGGACTCTTTTGAAAAAAGAGGGGTTATCAATGTTTGGCCCATAGATATTTAGTAGAGTTACTGAGGTAGAGTGGATTTCTCCTATTACGATCACATACCGACCCTCTTTATCCACAATAGTGGTTTTATGTAGAAAGGGAATTCCTTTCCGTACGAGAATCGCTGTGCCTCTCGTTTTGGCAGAGAAGTTAGAGTGATACACTTGCCCCACCCACCTACACTTAAGTCTGCTATGAGAGTTATTCTTCAGATGGGTTTCTTGCAAAAATATAATATCAGACGAGAGTGCTTTCAAGTGGGCTAGGACCTTGCCTCTCTTAATTGGTTCGTTTAAACCCTTGACATTCCAGGAAGTGAATGTAAGCCCCGCCCTCCTCTCGTTTGTAGTTCCTATGGTGGCCTGCATAGCATGTAACTTGATAAAAAAGGTAAGAAAGCGCACCAAACCATCACGATTAGCATATGTAGCACCTACACCCGAGCAGTATCCAACCCACCCCTCCCCCTGCAAGCACCTTTACTTCCCACCCTGTTCCCCTAATTTCCCCAACACTTACCCCCCCCATCAACCCACATTTAACAGGCATGCACAAACAGGAGAAAAAAAAGGAAAAATTAAAATAATAAACACATTGTCTGGCCGATGCCAAAAAAGCACGGCGCGACCTTGAACAAGAGGTAAAACAAAAATAAAATCACAACTATACGTTCACCTCTCACTATCCTAGAACTTCTACTAACATATGAACTGAGGAGGCTCCCGCGAATAAAGTGTTCAGTTAGCATCTAATAAACCTAAACCGAATAAGTTGCAACTTAAACATATTGCGCATTTAAGCGTCATCCTGGGTCAATCCCAGAGATAAGCAAGATATAGCCTCAAGATTATATTGCTAAGCACTGCCAGTCAAAAAATAAACCATCCGCAACCGACATAGTCAGCCGTACCTTTACATACTGTGGGTCAGGAGATCGGAACAAGGATTTGCTAAATTACATGTTCCCCCCATTAAAAAAAAAAAAAAAAAAAAAAGTAATTAAAAAAAATAATATACATATATATATATATATATATATATATATACATATACATATACATATATACATACATACATATATACATATATACACATACACACACACACACACACACATACACATACATACATACATACATATACACATACACATACAGACACACACATATATATGCATACATACATACCTACATACATACCCACACAAAAAAATAATATATAAAAATATATATTTAAAGAATATGTATATACATCCATATGCACATATACACATACAAACATTCATACCCCAGAATAACAATCTACACTGATTTAAAATATACACATACATAATACTAAAATGCTAAGAGAAAATAGTAATAAAGTACAAATAGTAATTATATGTGCACACACCTACAGAGACATAAGCACTACAGAGGGCTGGTGGGACTCTAGTCGGGAGAGCGGCTCACGGCTAGACAAAGGCAGAACGGCACAAAACATCAACTTGCTAACCAGGTGTCTGCGTCTGCCCAACCATCACCCCCAGTCCCCTGCAAGCAATAAATAAATGGTATGGTAGTAAGAATAATGTAAGGATTGTAAAATGAATAACGAAACAAAACAAAAGTGGGGGAATATAAGTATATCCATCCGAAGGTGTCAGTGATCAAACCTGGAAGTAAAAATATGCATCGCTCTGAGCACAGCCGGGATGAAAGTGAATTTAACGTTAAATGAGAGCTCTGACCGCCATCCATTGGTCGGCTCAGCGTCTTACATGTTCGGTAGCCCTTGTTGAGCCCGTTTAATACGGTTTCACCCAGTATGGTATAGTATGGATTCGAGTCCATGAGCAGACCCTAACACGCAATGACAAGGCACTCTAACCTGTACGGGGGATTGGTGTATATCCCCGGATAAACTTCTCTGCGTCCAAAACCGAGGAGAGCCAAATCTTCTCACCGGAAGGCGGGGTAATTCTTAGTCTTGCAGGGAAGAGCAAGCCTGGGCGAAGATGGAGTTTGTAGAGTTTGGTCATGACATCTCTGTAGTCGGCGCGATGCTTTGCCACATCGGGCGCATAATCCTCATATACACGGAATGGATGCCCTTTATGTGACAGGTTGCCCCTCATTCGAGCTTCACGCAGGATAAGATCCTTGGTCTTAAAACTGTGACAACAGATGATTACTGGGCGAGGCACTGGGACAAGGGAGCGATGTGCACGGTCCAGCTGGGGATCCGAATGCAAAACATCTGATCCCATTGCATCCTTCAATAGCTTGGCAAAGAAGTCGGTGGGGCGAGAGCCCGCCTCTACCCCCTCTGCCAGACCAACAACGCGAAGGTTATTACGTCTGGATCAGCCCTCCAGGTCCACCACTTTTACAGAAAGCCTCTGCACACTAACCTGCAATGACGTGCATAGCTTCTCTAACTCCTCGATCCTACCAGCGTTGAATTCAGAAGCTTTCTCAAGGTCCACAATACTCTGGCCATGCGAAGCGACCGTTTGAATGATGCTCTCGATTTTGGTGTCCAGTTCAGCAATAGTGGCCTTAAGATCCTCAGCTATAGCAACACGTAGCTCCCCCAAAGCCCGGGTAAGTTCTGTAAGTGTCACGTTGTTGCATGTGCCTCCCGCCATGTCTGTCTCGTTGTTTAGTGGGGAG
Organism: Oncorhynchus tshawytscha; assembly: GCF_018296145.1. Lineage (NCBI taxonomy): Eukaryota > Metazoa > Chordata > Actinopteri > Salmoniformes > Salmonidae > Oncorhynchus > Oncorhynchus tshawytscha. The sequence continues at coordinate 31,811,687 of NC_056453.1, forward strand.
TAGGCCTCCGCTGGGGATTTATTTTCCTTTGGTCGCTTATTACTCTGCATTTTCATATAAAAAGTTACAATCTTGTATTAGAAAGAAACGTTTGTTGTAAAAAGTGCCATAAAGTAGGTTAAATTAGATTATTTCGGCAAAAAGTTGCAGGAGCCTCTCACGCACAGCCGTTCACTCCAACATGCTAGCTCAGCCCCCCGGCAATGTTCCTCAAGTGGTAAAAAGCTATTTTGGTCACATTCCTAATGTGTGATTCGAAATTAAGTTCAGAATCTAAAATAACATTACCTTTTTTACCTGGTGTTTTATCTTTATTGCCAATTAATTAATATGTGCCGCCAGATTCTCTCTCTGTGCTTTGGCTCCAACAATAAGTACCTCGGTCTTGTCTTAATTTAGGATGGTGCCACTGGGTGGCGCCGGCTGTTGGTATGCACCCAGGATCCGTGCTGACTCCCGGGGCTGGTAGGTCTGTCTCAAGCTGGGCAAAGCTGTTTGATAGGCAGATCAGATTTTCTCGAATAGATGGGTGGCCGGACAAATCCCTGTCCATATTCCAGTTCCACCTTATCTTCATCTTGTGATTATGTGGAAATAATCTCACACCAGAAGCATTTGTACCCATCCGTGGATAGAAACACTGGTGGGCTATCACTGCTAGCATTAGTCTGCTCCATTTTTTTGACAGTTCAAGCCCTAGTTCAGGCAGATGGGAAAGGCATCCTGTCCTGGGGGATTTGTGAGTCTTTCAGTCAGGACCCTGGAGGGTTTAAGTCAGTTCTGTATCCAGAAACAGCTGCTTCCTCTTGTCTTCTCCTCTATTCTCTTCTCCTCTCCTCTCCTCGCTTCTCCTCTCTTCTCTGCTCTTCTCTTCTCTCTATTCTCCTCTCCTCTCATCCCTTTCCTATTTTCTTCTAAATGTTTCTCCTCTTCTTTCTCTCTCTCTGTCTGATCTTCGTGTTGATCCTATCCACTAAAATGCCGTGATGTGCTGAGTGCCTTGGCCGATCTGGACCAGGCTGCTTCTGATTAACTTAGAATTTCTGTTGATCTAATGTTTGGCCAGAGTGGATGGATTTCCTTAGTTGTTTCTCCCTTGTATGGGGCCGACAACCAGAAGTGTAAATAACAGAGAGATTACAGGATTAAGTTGGGATGCAGAAACAAAGACGGTCCCCTTCTGTTGAAAGGGTTTGACCCAGGAGAGAGCAAGACAAAGCTTGTGGTTGAATTAACCCTGACACTTGAGTCTATCCTAGTTCCATATCAATGTGAATCAATACTGTCAATCGTCCAACACCCATATACTGTAGGCCTTCAGTATTCACAGTTTCACATGGTACCTACAGTATATTAGCCGACAAATGCTAATATGGGTACCATAACTTGCAATGGATTTGTGCCACACATGCGAAAACATTAGCATGTGAAAACAGTGCCAGGGAAACAAAACCAAAGCTAGGATTGCTGTCATACCTTGTCCATAGACTGCTCACAGGGTAAGGAAACCAACATGTAATTATGTAATTTGCGTGAACTATCCCTTTAACAATGTTTCCGCTCGCAGGCGGTCATCAGGGTGTGAAACATCTTTATGCACACTTTACAGATGCACTCCGGGACCTTAAGCACAAGACATTTGTAACATATTGCACACATTTGATGATGTAGTACACATTTGGATGACGTAGAACACATTTGATGATGTAGTACACATTTGGATGACGTAGAACACATTTGGATGACGTAGAACACATTTGATGATGTAGTACACATTTGGATGACGTAGAACACATTTGGATGACGTAGAACACATTTGGATGACGTAGAACACATTTGATGATGTAGTACACATTTGGATGACGTAGAACACATTTGATGATGTAGAACACATTTGGATGACGTAGAACACATTTGATGATGTAGTACACATTTGGATGACGTAGAACACATTTGATGATGTACACATTTGGATGACGTAGAACACATTTGATGATGTAGTACACATTTGGATGACGTAGAACACATTTGGATGACGTAGAACACATTTGATGATGTAGTACACATTTGGATGACGTAGAACACAAAAAACGGGGACCTGTTTTGGCTCATTAGCACCACTTTCCAAACTACTGGCTGAAATTATACAAATATTTGAGAGTGTGGCTTTAAGTGAATACCATGAGTAAGGAGAAACTGTAACAAGTCATCACATACTGTAGTTGCATACTTCAAAAACCACCACCCTCTTAATATATGTTAAAGTCCATCTGCTCTCCAGGAGTAAGGCTATCCACCCAACCATTCTGTATTTACACAATAATGACAGATCCCAGCTCTCAGGTTTACTGTTATTCCCCCTGGCCTTCTTCGTCTTGTAAACTCCTGTGGGTTTTCATAGGGGCATACCTCTGTAAACCTTTAATAGGTTTCCTGTGTAGGATCTAAATCGGCTACCATAAAAGTCCCCTTACCTCGCAAGTGCTTGTCTAAGTACTTTCACACTTGTAACAGCCAGGGATGATGCCTTGTTGCAACTATTTCTACATGTGCCGTGTTTATAAAAGAGGATAGCATGACTTTACTTTATTAAAACTCCTTGTTTGAACAATACAGGTGTTGCATTGAAGGCTGGTGCATCAATGCAATGCAAGTATGTACTTGTGTGATGAGTAGCTATACAATATAGCTCAGTATAGGGGATTTCTTTTCTGCTTGTGCATCCTTATTTCGACACCAAACATCCACTGGTGTGCGTGGCCAAAGAGCTCTATTTTCATGTCGTCTGACCGTAGCACCGGTTCCAATCCAAGTGTCAATGCATTTAGCGAACTCCAGGCATTTACATTTGCTGGATGACATGAAAATATAGCTCTTTGGCCAGGAACACCACAGGTGGGGTTTGGCATTGAAATAAGAATGCATAAGCAGAAAAGAACCCCATACCTACTGTAGAATATGGTGGTGGAGCTTTGATGTTATGGGGCTATTTTGCTTCCACTGGTCCTGGAGCCCTTGTTAATGATGCCATGTACTGTATCTACTTCCCCAGAGTCAGATGAACTTGTGAATACCATTTTGATGTTCCTGTGTCCAGTATGAAGGAAGTTTAGAGGTAGTTTCGTGAGCCAATGCTAAATAGCGTTGGTGCAATGACTGGAAGTCTATGGGGAAGTAGATAAAGGACCTCATTGCCAAAATCCTGAAGTACCCCTTTAAAGTCAACGGCATCATGAACTTTACCCAGTACCAGGACATTTTTGCCAAAAAAACTGGTTGCCTCTGCCATGAAACTTGGCTGCAAGTGTATCCTCCAGCAAGACAATAACATCAAGCACACATCAAAATCCACAAAGAAATGGTGAATTGACCACAAAATCTGTCTACTATCTACTGTCTCCGGACTTGAACCCCATTGAAAACCTGTGGTTTGAATTGAAGAGGGAAGTTCATAAGCGCAGACAAACAATATCAAAGATCTGGAAAGATTCTGTATGGAGGAATGGTCTAAGATCCCTCCCAATGTGTTCTCCAATCTCATAAAACATTTTATATTATTAGCCTCAGTGCCATTTATCTTGCAAGGTGTGGTATTGAAAGGTTTTCAAATCAAAGTTTATTGGTCACTTACACAGATTTGCGGATGTTATCGCAGGTGTAGTGAAATGCTTGTATTCTGAATGCTCAGCTATGTAAAGCCAATTGACATTTATTCCTGAGGTACTGACTTGTTGCACCCTCTACAACCACTGTGATTATTATTTGACCCTGCTGGTCATCTCTGAACATTTGAACATCTTGAAGAACAATCTGGCCAGAAGAGGACTGGCCACCCCTCATAGCCTGGTTCTCCTCTAGGTTTCTTCCTAGGTTCCTGTCTTTCTAGGGAGTTTTTCTACTTCTACATTGCTTATTGTTTGAGGTTTTATGCTGGATTTCTGTATAAGCACTTTGTGATATCTACTGATGTTTTAGAAGCACTTTTTAAAATACATTTTATTTTATTTTATTGAAAACAGGGGTGCCAATAATTTTGATGCCTAACTTTTTGAGAGATAAAAGTATAACTTTCGGCGAGCAATTTAATTAGTATAAAATAATATAGTTGTCCCATTTTTTTTGTTCCGTACAATATAGCTCAGTATTTGTATTGTTTATTTTAAACAGTATTTTTTGCTCATCTTTAGAGCTGTTTAGGTGATTCATTCCTCTTTAATTTTGTCCTTTTAGGATGACAGTTAGGTAGAGCATTACAGTTTTTCCCTCCACAATGCTCCACTCCACAGACAGCTACTGGTGTCAGAGAGCTATCACACTCCTCCACTAACTTCCACACATCCTCTCAAATACTCCTGTACGCTACCTATCTCTCTCTCTCTCCCTCAATCTCTGTTTCCTTCTTTCTCACTCGTCACGTCCTCATCTCTATATCTCTCTCTCCCTTTCTCTCTGAAGCTCAGTTAACTGACTAAACTGACAGTGTGCATCTGTAAGAGTCAGGGAGTCAAGATTGTCATGGTGGTGGTATTTGAGGGTGGTTTGGTCATGACGGTGGTGTGTCATGGTGGAGTGTCGTGGTGGTGTGTCATGATGGTGGGGGTGTGTCATGTAGTAGTGGTGGGGGTGTGTCATGTAGTAGTGGTGATGGTGGGGGGTTGTCATGGTGGTGGGGGTGTGTTATGTAGTAGTGGTGGTGTGTCATGTAGTAGTGGTGGTGGTGTGTCATGTAGTAGTAGTGGTGGTGTGTCATGTAGTAGTAGTGGTGGTGTGTCATGTAGTAGTAGTGGTGGTGTGTCATGTAGTAGTAGTGGTGGTGTGTCATGTAGTAGTAGTGGTGGTGTGTCATGTAGTAGTAGTGGTGGTGTGTCATGTAGTAGTGGTGGTGGTGGTGTGTCATGTAGTAGTGGTGGTGGTGGTGTGTCATGTAGTAGTGGTGATGGTGGGGGTGTGTCATGGTGGTAGTGGTAGTGGGGGAGGGGGTGTCATGGTGGTGGGGGTGTGTCATGGTCGGGGTGTGTCATGGTAGAGGTGGGGGTGTGTCGGGGTGGGGGTGTGTCATGGTAATGGTGGTGGTATGGTATTGATTGTGGTGGTGGTGTGTCATGGTAGTGGTGGTGGTGGTGTGTCATGGTAGTGGTGGTGTGTCATGGTAGTGTTGGTGGTGTGTTATGGTTGTGGTGGTGTGTCATGGTAGTGGTGGTAGTAGTGGTGTGTCATGTAGTAGTGGTGTGTCATGTAGTGGTGGTGTGTCATGTAGTGGTGGTGTGTCATGGTAGTGGTGGTGTGTCATGGTAGTGGTGGTGTGTCATGGTAGTGGTGGTGTGTCATGGTAGTGGTGGTGTGTCATGGTAGTGGTGGTGTGTCATGATAGTGGTGGTGTGTCATGATAGTGGTGGTGTGTCATGGTAGTGGTGGTGGTGGTGTGTCATGGTAGTGGTGGTGGTGGTGTGTTATGGTAGTGGTGGTGTGTCATGGTAGTGGTGGTGGTGTGTCATGGTGGTAGTGGTAGTGGGGGTGGGGTGTCATGGTGGTGGGGTGGTGGTCGGGGTGTGTCATGGTAGAGTGGTGGGGGGTGGTAATGGTGGTGGTATGGTATTGATTGTGGTGGTGGTGTGTCATGGTAGTGGTGGTGGTGGTGTGTCATGGTAGTGGTGGTGGTCATGGTAGTGTTGGTGGTGTGTTATGGTTGTGGTGGTGTGTCATGGTAGTGGTGGTAGTAGTGGTGTGTCATGTAGTAGTGGTGGTGGTGTGTCATGGTAGTGGTGGTGTGTGGTAGTGGTGGTGTGTCATGGTAGTGGTGGTGTGTCATGGTAGTGGTGGTGTGTCATGGTAGTGGTGGTGTGTCATGGTAGTGGTGGTGTGTCATGATAGTGGTGGTGTGTCATGATAGTGGTGGTGTGTCATGGTAGTGGTGGTGGTGGTGTGTCATGGTAGTGGTGGTGGTGGTGTGTTATGGGTGGTGGTGTGTCATGGTAGTGGTGGTGGTGTGTCATGGTAGTGGTGGTGGTGTGTCATGGTAGTGGTGGTGGTGTGTCATGGTAGTGATGGTGGTGTGTTATGGTAGTGGTGGTGTGTCATGGTAGTGGTGGTGGTGTGTCATGGTAGTGGTGGTGGTGTGTCATGGTAGTGGTGGTGGTGTGTCATGTAGTAGTGGTGGTGGTGTGTCATGTAGTAGTGGTGGTGGTGTGTCATGTAGTAGTGGTGGTGGTGTGTCATGTAGTAGTGGTGGTGGTGTGTCATGTAGTGGTAGTGGTGGTGTGTCATGTAGTGGTAGTGGTGGTGTGTCATGTAGTAGTAGTGGTGGTGTGTCATGTAGTAGTGGTGGTGTGGTGGTGGTGGTGTGTCATGTAGTAGTGGTGGTGGTGGTGTGTCATGTAGTAGTGGTGGTGTGTCATGTAGTAGTGGTGGTGGTGTGTCTTGTAGTAGTAGTGGTGGTGTGTCATGTAGTGGTAGTGGTGGTGTGTCATGTAGTGGTAGTGGTGGTGTGTCATGTAGTAGTAGTGGTGGTGTGTCATGTAGTAGTGGTGGTGTGTCATGTAGTAGTGGTGGTGGTGGTGTGTCATGTAGTAGTGGTGATGGTGGGGGTGTGTCATGGTGGTAGTGGTAGTGGGGGGGTGTCATGGTGGTGGGGGTAGTGGGGGTGTGTCATGGTGGTGGGGGTGTGTCATGGTGGGGGTGTGTCATGGTAGAGGTGGGGGTGTGTCGGGGTGGGGGTGTGTCATGGTAATGGTGGTGATATGGTATTGATTGTGGTGGTGGTGTGTCATGGTAGTGGTGGTGGTGTGTCATGGTAGTGGTGGTGGTGGTGTGTCATGGTAGTGGTGTTGGTGGTGTGTCATGGTAGTGTTGGTGGTGTATTATGGTTGTGGTGGTGGTCATGGTAGTGGTGGTAGTAGTGGTGTGTCATGTAGTAGTGGTGTGTCATGTAGTGGTGGTGTGTCATGGTAATGGTGGTGTGTCATGGTAGTGGTGGTGTGTCATGGTAGTGGTGGTGTGTCATGGTAGTGGTGGTGTGTCATGATAGTGGTGGTGTGTCATGATAGTGGTGGTGTGTCATGATAGTGTTGGTGGTGTGTCATGGTTGTGGTGGTGTGTCATGGTAGTGGTGGTGTGTCATGGTAGTGGTGGTGTGTCATGGTAGTGGTGGGTGTGTCATGTAGTAGTGGTGGTGTGTCATGTAGTAGTGGTGGTGTGTCATGTAGTAGTGGTGGTGTGTCATGTAGTGGTGGTGTGTCATGGTAGTGGTGGTGTGTCATGGTAGTGGTGGTGTGTCATGATAGTGGTGGTGTGTCATGATAGTGGTGGTGTGTCATGATAGTGGTGGTGTGTCATGATAGTGGTGGTGGTGGTGTGTCATGGTAGTGGTGGTGGTGTGTCATTGTAGTGGTGGTGGTGTGTCATGGTAGTGGTGGTGGTGTGTTATGGTAGTGGTGGTGTGTCATGGTAGTGGTGGTGGTGGTCATGGTAGTGGTGTGTCATGGTAGTGATGGTGGTGTGTTATGGTAGTGGTGGTGTGTCATGGTAGTGGTGGTGGTGGTGGTGTGTCATGTAGTAGTGGTGGTGTGTCATGTAGTAGTGGTGGTGTGTCATGTAGTAGTGGTGGTGTGTCATGTAGTGGTGGTGTGTCATGGTAGTGGTGGTGGTGGTGTGTCATGGTAGTGGTGGTGGTGTGTCATTGTAGTGGTGGTGGTGGTGTGTCATGTAGTAGTAGTGGTGGTGTGTCATGTAGTAGTAGTGGTGGTGTGTCATGTAGTGGTAGTGGTGGTGTGTCATGTAGTGGTAGTGGTGGTGTGTCATGTAGTAGTAGTGGTGGTGTGTCATGTAGTAGTAGTGGTGGTGTGTCATGTAGTAGTGGTGGTGTGTCATGTAGTAGTGGTGGTGGTGGTGTGTCATGTAGTAGTGGTGATGGTGGGGGTGTGTCATGGTGGTAGTGGTAGTGGGGGGGTGTCATGGTGGTGGGGGTAGTGGGGGTGTGTCATGGTGGTGGGGGTGTGTCGGGGTGGGGGTGTGTCATGGTAATGGTGGTGGTATGGTATTGATTGTGGTGGTGGTGTGTCATGGTAGTGGTGGTGGTGTGTCATGGTAGTGGTGGTGGTGGTGTGTCATGGTAGTGGTGGTGGTGGTGTGTCATGGTAGTGTTGGTGGTGTATTATGGTTGTGGTGGTGTGTCATGGTAGTGGTGGTAGTAGTGGTGTGTCATGTAGTAGTGGTGTGTCATGTAGTGGTGGTGTGTCATGGTAATGGTGGTGTGTCATGGTAGTGGTGGTGTGTCATGGTAGTGGTGGTGTGTCATGGTAGTGGTGGTGTGTCATGATAGTGGTGGTGTGTCATGATAGTGGTGGTGTGTCATGGTAGTGTTGGTGGTGTGTCATGGTTGTGGTGGTGTGTCATGGTAGTGGTGGTGTGTCATGGTAGTGGTGGTGTGTCATGGTAGTGGTGGTCATGTAGTAGTGGTGGTGTGTCATGTAGTAGTGGTGGTGTGTCATGTAGTGGTGGTGTGTCATGGTAGTGGTGGTGTGTCATGGTAGTGGTGGTGTGTCATGATAGTGGTGGTGTGTCATGGTAGTGGTGGTGTGTCATGGTAGTGGTGGTGTGTCATGATAGTGGTGGTGTGTCATGATAGTGGTGGTGTGTCATGATAGTGGTGGTGTGTCATGGTAGTGGTGGTGGTGGTGTGTCATGGTAGTGGTGGTGGTGTGTCATTGTAGTGGTGGTGGTGTGTTATGGTAGTGGTGGTGTGTCATGGTAGTGGTGGTGGTGTGTCATGGTAGTGGTGGTGGTGTGTCATGGTAGTGGTGTGTCATGGTAGTGATGGTGGTGTGTTATGGTAGTGGTGGTGTGTCATGGTAGTGGTGGTGGTGGTGGTGTGTCATGGTAGTGGTGGTGGTGTGTCATGTAGTAGTGGTGGTGTGTCATGTAGTAGTGGTGGTGTGTCATGTAGTGGTGGTGTGTCATGGTAGTGGTGGTGTGTCATGGTAGTGGTGGTGGTGGTGTGTCATGGTAGTGGTGGTGGTGTGTCATTGTAGTGGTGGTGGTGTGTCATTGTAGTGGTGGTGGTGTGTTATGGTAGTGGTGGTGTGTTATGGTAGTGGTGGTGGTGTGTCATGGTAGTGGTGGTGGTGTGTCATGGTAGTGGCGGTGGTGTGTCATGGTAGTGGCGGTGGTGTGTGGTAGTGATGGTGGTGTGTTATGGTAGTGGTGGTGTGTCATGGTAGTGGTGGTGGTGGTGTGTCATGCTGGTGGTGTGTCATGGTAGTGGTGGTGGTGTGTTATGGTAGTGGTGGTGTGTTATGGTAGTGGTGGTGTGTCATGGTAGTGGTGGTGTGTCATGGTAGTGGTGGTGGTGGTGTGTCATGGTAGTGGTGGTGGTGTGTCATGGTAGTGGTGGTGGTGTGTGATGGTAGTGGTGGTGGTGTGTCATGGTAGTGGTGGTGGTGTGTCATGGTAGTGGTGGTGGTGTGTCATGGTAGTGGTGGTGAAGGTGTGTCTTATTTACAGCAATATTCATGGTTTGATTGGATGCTGGAAGCTTGTAAATGTTCACGCCCATCATATGGAGCACGTACCATCTGGTCAAAGACATGGATGCCTTGTGATTAATCTTGATGCTAACATCACAAGACATCAAATCAAAGTTTATTGGTCATAGGTGTAAACGGTACAGTGAAATGCTTTCTTGCGGACTCTCCTCAACAATGCAGTACAATAGCAATATAAATCAAGAATCCTCATGACTGTACTTAGAATGAACAAATACACAGTAGTCGGACACTAACTTATTCCTTTTAGCTCCAAGTGGGGTAAATGGCCTATATATTGGGCCTACAGTTTGATTAATCTCCTTTCTGTAAATTGAACTTACAAATTAATACTGGTATTCTTCAAAGTAGCTACTCCTTGATGGTAATTTGTGTCCTGTCATCAACAAAATGGTTCATAACATTAGTAATTTCTACTGCACTAGAAGCCAGGTCATTGGGATTAATAATTGACAGTTGTCAACAGAAGAGTTACATACAGTCAGGTCCAAAATGATTGGCACCCTTGATATAGATGAGCTAAAAAAACATTTGGTACCATTCCCCAGATCTGTGCCTCGACACAATCCTGTCTCAGAGCTCTACAGAGACTTCCTTCAACATCATGGCTTTTTTTGCTCTGACATGCGCTGTCAACTGTGGGACCCTATATTTCTGAGTACTAATTAGTGGAAAAAAAGATCAGAATTGGAGATCGATACAAAGCAATGGACACTGACTTAAACCTACAGAAAACCTACAAATGTTTCTGCAGCATTGAAGGTCCCCAAGAACACAGTGGCCTCCATCATTCTTAAATGGAAGAAGTTTAGAACCACCAAGAATCCACCCTAGATCTGGCCGCCCTGCCAAGGAATCGGGGGAAAAGGGCCTTGGTCAGGGAGGTGACCATGAACCCGATGGGCACTCTGACAGAGCTCCAGAGTTTCTCTGTGGAGATGGGAGAACCTTCCAGAAGAACAACCATCTCTGCAGCACTACACCAATCAGGTCTTTATGGTAGAGTGGCCAGAGGGAAGCAACTCCTCAGTAAAAGGCACATGACGGCCTGCTTGGTGTTTGCCAGAAGACACCTAAAAGACTCTCAGACCATGAGAAACAAGATTCTCTTCTCAGGACCTTTGCCCCCAGTCTAAGGTTCACCTTCCAACCGGACAACAACCCTAAGCACACAGCCAAGACAATGCAGGAGTGGCTTCAGAACAAGTCTCTGAATATCCTTGAGTGGCCCAGCCAGAGCTCGGACTTGAATCCCATCGAACATCTCTGGAGAGACATGAAAACAGCTGTGCAGCGACACTCCCCATCCAACCTGACAGATGGTCCTTTCTTTACAATAATGACCCCCCACTCACTGTGTGGCTCCTCTCCTGTGGCCTAAGCTCCTTAAATAGCTCCTCAAACCTTAAAAAGTTCAAAGACTACAACCTCAGATTCTTAATAGCACCCAGCAAAGATTAACAAAGACATTCTGTCCTTTTGTAAAGCCATCCAAACACATTGGATGATTGACAAAAATTTAGCATGATCAAAACTGTTTTATTGAGCTAGTCATATTCTCAATGTGATATGCAATACGGATATATATATATATATATATATATATATATATATATATATATATATATATATATACATACATACATACATACATACATACATACACACACACACACACACACACAGTGGGGCAAAAAAGTATTTAGTCAGCCACCAATTGTGCAAGTTCTCCCACTTAAAAAGATGAGAGAGGCCTGTAATTTTTAATCATAGGTACACTTCAACTATGACAGACAAAATTATTTTAAAAAATCCAGAAAATCACATTGTAGGATTTTTAATGAATTTATTTGCAAATTATGGTGGAAAATAAGTATTTGGTCAATAACAAAAGTTTATCTCAATACTTTGTTATATACCCTTTGTGGCAATGATAGACGTCAAATGTTTTCTGTAAGTCTTCACAAGGTTTTCACACACTGTTGCTGGTATTTTGGCCCATTCCTCCATGCAGATCTCCTCTAGAGCAGTGATGTTTTGGGGCTGTTGCTGGGCAACACAGACTTTCAACTCCCTCCAAAGATTTTCTATGGGGTTGAGATCTGGAGACTGGTTAGGCCACTCCAGGACCTTGAAATGCTTCTTACGAAGCCACTCCTTTGTTGCCCGGGCAGTGTGTTTGGGATCATTGTCATGCTGAAAGACCCAGCCACGTTTCATCTTCAATGCCCTTGCTGATGGAAGGAGGTTTTCACTCAAAATCTCACGATACGTGGCCCATTCATTCTTTCCTTTACACGGATCAGTCGTCCTGGTCCCTTTTCAGAAAAACAGCCCCAAATCATGATGTTTCCACCCCCATGCTTCACAGTAGGTGTGGTGTTCTTTGGATGCAACTCAGCATTCTTTGTCCTCCAAACACGACGAGTTGAGTTTTTACCAAAAAGTTCTATTTTGGTTTCATCTGACTATATGACATTCTCCCAATCTTCTTCTGGATCATCCAAATGCTCTCTAGCAAACTTCAGACGGGCCTGGACATGTACTGGTTTAAGCAGGGGGACACGTCTGGCACTGCAGAATTTGAGTCCCTGGCGGCGTAGTGTGTTACTGATTGTAGGCTTTGTTACTTTGGTCCCAGCTCACTACAGGTCATTCACTAGGTCCCCCCGTGTGGTTCTGAGATTTTTGCTCACCGTTCTTGTGATCATTTTGACCCCACGTGGTGAGATCTTGCGTGGAGCCTCAGATCGAGGGAGATTATCAGTGGTCTTGTATGTCTTCCATTTCCTAATAATTGCTCCCACAGTTGATTTCTTCAAACCAAGCTGCTTACCTATTGCAGATTCAGTCTTCCCAGCCTGGTGCAGGTCTACAATTTTGTTTCTGGTGTTCTTTGACAGCTCTTTGGTCTTGGCCATAGTGGAGTTTGGAGTGTGACTGTTTGAGGTTGTGGACAGGTGTCTTTTATACTGATAACAAGTTCAAACAGGTGCTATTAATACAGGTAACGAGTGGAGGACAGAGGAGCCTCTTAAAGAAGAAGTTACAGGTCTGTGAGAGCCAGAAATCTTGCTTGTTTGTAGGTGACCAAATACTTATTTTCCACCATAATTTGCAAATAAATTCATAAAAAATCCTACAATGCGATTTTCTGGATTTCTTTTTCTCATTTTGTCTATCATATTTGAAGTGTACCTATGATGAAAATTTCAGGCCTCTCTCATCTTTTTAAGTGAGAGAACTTGCACAATTGGTGGCTGACTAAATACTTTTTTGCCCCACTGTGTGTGTGTGTGTGTGTGTGTGTGTGTGTGTGTGTACCAGGGCTCATTTACATATGTATGAGAAACACATCACACGCAGCAACCATTATCTTGAAAGTTCACATTCAGTCTCCGTTTGACGGATATGCTGGGCATGAATGTTCATGACACTTAGGGTATCACGCGAAGGAAACATGCTTGTAGTGTTTGGGATCGTCTACTGTGCAGAATCACTGATCAATGAACTCATCTTTCACCTTATATTCCCAAATAACTCTTGACTATAACATCATTTCTGTGTCCGATGATGTATGTCTATGGTCCCGCTTTGCTCAAAATGATTCCTTCAAGAGAAACATCTTAGGGTGTACACAGATTATCCACCCTTCTTCCGAAGTGTGCACTTGAACACTTCCTGTAATGGATATACTATGGTGGAAACTCCCTCCAGACCCAATGCACCAATCTTATGCTTTAAAATCAATGAGAGAAGGGTGGAGAATCACAATGCAACCTTGACTGGTTATGATTGGTTGTAATGTGTGGATGACCTTCAGGGTCACACGTGCACACACACACATGCTGGGCTTCAAGTTCACGTCAGCATTTCAGTTCTTTCCCCCTGCTCTCTGTATTGAGTTATGTTGTGCTGTTCCCCTCCACAGTTTAGGAGTTCTGAGAAAGCTTTAGAAAGCTGGAGTCGTGTTGACCGCTCACTTGCAGGCCAGGGCCGCTTTAAAACGTTCAACTAACCACTTATGGCTTTCCTTCAACTATTCAAATAGATCATGTAGTTATTTGATTCGAACCCACAACCCTGGCGTTGCAAGTCTTCAGACAAATGATAGGAACCAACATGGAAGTATTTCATATAGGGCCTCCCATATGTTTAGATGTATTTTATTAATCATTCTGTCACACCCTGACCATAGTTTGCTTTGTATGTTTCTATGTTTTGTTTGGTCAGGGTGTGATCTGAGTGGGCATTCAATGTTACATGTCTAGTTTGTCTATTTCTATGTTTGGCCTGATATGGTTCTCAATCAGAGGCAGGTGTTAGTCATTGTCTCTGATTGGGAACCATGTTTGGTGTTGGGTTTTGTGGGTGATTGTTCCTGTCTTTGTGTTTGTTTGTTTTGTATATTGTTCAAGTTATCTTTATTAAAGATGTTTATAAATAGCTACGCTGCGTTTTGATCCGCCTCTCCTTCCCAGGAAGAATCCCGTTACACATTCTTTATCTTTTAGCTATCTGTATCTGGTTGATGGATCTTGTAGCTCAACCTAAAAAAAACTTCTTGTTCTTAGCTTCAGTTACATAATGTCAGTTATTCTATGCGTGTGTGTGTGTAATGTGAGTTATTGCCATGGTAAGCTAGCTGGCTCAATGCGATGGAAGGAAGAGGCACAAATCAACAGTTCAAAGTAGGGTTGAATGGCAGGAACCCGGTTACCGAGAATTACTGGGATTTAACACCCAAAACCACTCCCATTTCCCAGGATAAATAACTGCGAGAAACCGGTAAATTATAATAAATTATTTATATGAGCAGCAATGCGTGAAAGATGACTGTTAAATGATACGCAATGTCTAAATCTGGCTTCTCTATGGCCTCTGCATGATGAATCAACACTCAGGGTGGGAACAGACAGCCCATCTCAGTATGGAGCACAGTTCACAATGCATGTAGACCTATCAACTCATCATGGTAACTTTTTTTCTTGTGACCAGTAGTGGAAAAGGTACCCAATTGTCATACTTGAGTAAAAGTAAAGATACCTTGACAGAAAATGACTCGAGTCACCCAGTAATATACTTGAGTAAAAGTAAAAAAATATTTGATTTTAAATATACTTAAAATTATTTACTTTTAATACTTAAGAATATACTTAAATATCTAAAGTAAAAGTATAAATAATTTTGAAATTCCTTATATCAGGCAAACCAGATGACAAGATATTCTTGTTTTTTTAATTTAAACAACATGGGTGTAATTTGGGAGGTGTCCTGTCCCGCTGAGAGAGAACCGCTCCCAGGCCGACCTTAGATGCATCCACCTCCAGAACAAAAGGAAGGGTAGGATCTGGCTGCCTAAGGATGGGTGCAGAGGTGAAGAAGCGTTTCAAGGTCTCAAATGCAGTAAGGGCGGTGTCGGTCCATTGGAGGGTACTGGTGAAGGCTGAGAGATGTGCGGTTGTGCTGCTGCAGTTTCGGATGAATTGGCGGTAGTAGTTGGAGAATCCTTGGGAACGTAGTTCCTTTACGGTGGTAGGTTTGGGCCAGTTAAGCATGGCCGTGACTTTGCCTTCGTCCATTTTGGTGTCAGTACGATCCCTAGGAAGGTTACCATAGTAACATGAAAGGCGCTCTTCTCAGCCTTGACACAAAGATGGTGGTCCTGTAGCCGTTGGAGGAACTGTTGTCCGTGTTCTGCAAGGGAGTGAGAGTAGATCAAGATATCGTAAATGTACACGATGAGGAACTGGTTGATCTTGTCCTGGAAAACTTCATTCATGAAGGACTGGAAGACTGTGGGAGCATTGGTGAGACCGCAGAGCCTAACCAGGTATTCGTAGTGACCCCTAGCGGCGACGAATGCCGTCTTCCACTCATCCCCACTTCAGATACAGACCAGGTTGTAAGCACTACGAAGGTCCAGTTTGGAATAGATGGTAGCCTGTCCAACTTGTTCTAGTGTGGCCGGAATCAGAGGAAGAGAGAAGCGATTCTTGATGTTAAGGTTGGTAATCTATGCAGGGAAGGAGACTATCCTTTTTTTTTTGTACAAATGAAAAACTGGATGCAGCCGGAGACGTGGATGGACAGATGAATCCCATGTCGAGATACTCTTCAATATAGGGGTCCATAGCCTCATTGTCTGGGAGGGGCAAGTGGTAGATCCAACCCATAGAGGGCGATGCCCCAGGAAGGTCGATCGCGCATCCTCAGGGCGATGAGGGGGCAGAATGATCATCTTCTTGATGAAGACACTCAGGAACTGGGCATATACAGGTGGGATGTGGGTTGGAATGGCAGACTCCGATCTTTCTAGAGGTAGCGCGAAAGGGTAGACTGAAGCAGTTCTTAAAACAGGCGGGAGTACATGACAGTAGTTCCCCTTGCCGCCAGGAGATGGCAGGGTCGTGAAGGCTTAGCCAGGGGTGACCGAGGATGAGGGGTTCTTTATAGGTGAAGACAACACCATTAACTGAATGACCGAGTGAAGGAGGCCAACCTGAAGGGTGATCCTTTCGGTCATGCGAGTCACAAGACCAGTTCCGAGAGGTTGTCCGTCCAGCGCATTGATCCTAAGGGGAGTATTAACAAGGATTAGTTTTATCCTTAACTGTTGTGCCAATTGTTCGTCAATTAAATTTCCTGCAGCCCCCGAGTCCTCTAGTCCCTCCACAAACTGAGTGACCCCATTAGCAGAAAGAAGAGCCGGGATCCCAAACTGCCTTTTGATAAGGTAAAAAAAAAAAGTGAAGGTCCTTACCCGGGTGGAAGTGGAGGGGTTGTGGTCACCCCTTTGTGGGGGGGTGAATGGGACTGCTATTGAGTAGGTGGTTACTCTCTCCACAATAGAGGCACCGGTTTTCAAGTAACCACCGGTGTCTCTCGGCTGGCGTGAGAGGGGCGCGGCCGAGTGAAATGGGTTCTGGGCTATTGGACCGTGATGGACGGGAGAAGGGTTTGAAAGACTTGCAGGCCATGGGCGACTATATGGTCCACCAGTAGGTTGCCAATGGATATGGACATCCGGATGCATTGGTTTAGGTCCATTAAATCTCCTCTGCAGGCCAGTTCGGTCTGTAACTCTCGATTAAGACCCCTCCGGTAGACTGTAATGGGAGCTGGTTCACTCCATCCACTGCCGGCAGCCATGGTACGGAACTCAAGGACATACTCAGTGGTGGTGAGACGGCCCTGTCTCAGCTCACATAACAGGTGTGTGACGATCTGAAACTGAATGGTCAAACACCTCCTTGAAGAGGGTGTGAAAACGTGATTTAGAGGACCTATCAGAACTTTGAGTGGCCCACAGGGATGTGACCCAATCCAGAGCTTTGTCTGTCAGTAGGCAGATGAAGTCATTTGTCAGAGGTGAAGTCAGCGGGCTGATGGTCTATGTACAGGTTACACTGCATGAGAAATACTTGACATTTCCCTGTGGAGCCGTCGTATTTATTAGGCATGGGATATGGGGGAGATGAACGAGAGGAGGCTTTGGCACCTGATATCGGTGAAGCAGAAATGTACAGGCGAAGGAGGTCGCAGAGTTCATCGATTCGTTCCTCCTGTCGGGCCAGACGTAGCTGCAGCTCCGCAGAAGTCTGTCATTTTCGGTGAGGTATTCTGGAATGAAGACCAGGGGAGACAGTGAGCTGGTTTCAAGCACAGGGTGCAGCAGGTGTTTATTGCAATGGACCACAGGAGGAGGCAGGTAGCTGAGTCCAGGGGTAGGCAGAAGGTCATACACAGGAGGAGGCAGGTAGCTGGGTCCAGGGGCAGGCAGAAGGTCATACACAGGAGGAGGCAGGTAGCTGGGTCCAGGGGCAGGCAGAAGGTCATACACAGGAGGAGGCAGGTAGCTGGGTCCAGGGGCAGGCAGAAGGTCATACACAGGAGGAGGCAGGTAGCTGGGTCCAGGGGCAGGCAGAAGGTCATACACAGGAGGAGGCAGGTAGCTGGGTCCAGGGGCAGGCAAAAGGTCATACACAGGAGGAGGCAGGTAGCTGGGTCCAGGGGCATGCAGAAGGTCATACACATATTTTCCACCATAATTTGCAAATAAATTCATTAAAAATCCTACAATGTGATTTTCTGGATTTTTTTCCCTCATTTTGTCTGTCATAGTTGAAGTGTACCTATGATGAAAATTACAGGCCTCTCTCATCTTTTTAAGTGGGAGAACTCGCACAATTGGTGGCTGACTAAATACTTTTTTGCCCCACTGTATGGTGCATAGAAATCCGAAGAGGGTGACCAGCAGAGATAGGTGGGATGGGCTGAGGGTTGGGATCTGGAATTTGAGACAAGTGGGAGTGGAGTTGCTGTGTGGGAGATAGAATGACTTCAAAGATAAAAGTTGAACAAATTAAACGTAACAAAAAGTACATTTGAATGACACTGAGGGGCAATGTTGTTACAGCTAATGCCGGTTTGCCTGAGGCTGATGCCGTGCATATTCACACACTCAGTCAAATGCACACATGTGCACATACACAAACGCACACACGTAAATAGTGCAATGCATGCACTCAAACATATTCAGTTGGCCTTGCTGTTATGATTTTTGTTGTCCTTGATGTCTTTTGTTTTTTGCATTGTTTTCTGTTTTCGTTTGTCTTTCTCTTTTGTTAATTTGGTTGGTTATTGGTTCATTGGGAGGGGGGTCTTTGGGGTGGGGAATGGAAATATTTATTTATTTATTATTCTGTGGGGCGGGTCTTGAATAGTTGAGGGGCAGCTTTTGGTGAACTGTGGGGGGGATCTAGGAGGGCTGGTGGCCTGGCAGTTGGAAGCTTTGGCCGGTGACTGACGGATCGCTGGTTCGGGTCCCCGTTTTTGACCTTGTGGGAGATCTGTCGACGTGCCCTTGAGCAGTGCATTGACCCTGGTTGCTTCTGTCTGTCCCTCTGGATGTGAGTCTGTTAGATGACTGTTGAGCGTCTTCACTGCAAGTACATTGTATGTTTTTAAATATTCAATAATAAAATGAAAAAGTAGATTACGGCGATTCCACCATTCTCTTTTACAATAATGTCTGAGCCAGACAAGGATCTTAACCTCCCTAAGCACAACATTTATCAGAATTACAGACCAGAGCAGGCTATTCCCTCCCGTAGAGCTAGTATCCCAGATGACACACACATCACTGTGGGATGTTCCATACTGTAATATGTGCTAGAGATGAGATGAGGTAGCAGGGAGATGAGATGGGGGAGTTGAAGAGAGGGAACAGGGGAGGATGGAAGAGACACTAAGGTCAAGCAGTCAACCACTCAGCCTCTGTTCCAAAAACACACACACACACTGAGACACCTGTGTTGTCTGCAGGGAGGATTAACCGATCCCAAACCGAGGGGAGGTGATGTGGAAATGTATTGTGTATTGCTATGGGTGATTGATATTCTTGGGCTGCATGCATCCCAAATGGCACCTTATTCCCTATATAGTGCTCTACTTTTGACCAGAGCCCTATGGGCCTATTTCCTACATGGTGCACTACTTTTGACAAAAGTTTGGCCGGGGTAGGCCGTCATTGTAAATAAGAATTTGTTCTTAACTGACTTGCCTAGTTAAATAAATAATGAAAAAGATTTGTGATCCTAGAGGATCTTTATTGAGACATAATACTCAATGTAACAATACAGTAGAAAAGGTCCTGGATTACATTTAACATTTCAGTCATTTAGCAGATGCTCTTATCCAGAGCGACTTACAGGAGCAATTAGTGTTAAGTAGTTGCCCAACGCTCATAAGCGCTAGACTACCTGGGTTCCTATTGAGACCAAAACCCATTAATTTCTGTCTAAATACATATGTACTATAATTCCATTGTCTCATGTCGGATACTTTCAGGAATCAACTTTCATGGAAAGAGTCATGTCATAGCTACTTAACGAGACTTCTCAATTGACCATTTGATTTGGCAATCAGTTCTACTCTTTTTGCTAATAGCCAGGATGTAGTGGCCATAGCCAGGATGTAGTGGCCATAGCCAGGATGTAGTAATAAGGATGTAGTAATAAGGATGTAGTGGCCATAGCCAGGATGTAGTAATAAGGATGTAGTGGCCATAGCCAGGATGTAGTGGCCATAGCCAGGATGTAGTAGCCATAGCCAGGATGTAGTAATAAGGATGTAGTAATAAGGATGTAGTGGCCATAGCCAGGATGTAGTGGCCATAGCCAGGATGTAGTGGCCATAGCCAGGATGTAGTGGCCATAGCCAGGATGTAGTAGCCATAGCCAGGATGTAGTGGCCATAGCCAGGATGTAGTAATAAGGATGTAGTGGCCATAGCCAGGATGTAGTAATAAGGATGTAGTGGCCATAGCCAGGATGTAGTAATAAGGATGTAGTGGCCATAGCCAGGATGTAGTAATAAGGATGTAGTGGCCATAGCCAGGATGTAGTAATAAGGATGTAGTGGCCATAGCCAGGATGTAGTAATAAGGATGTAGTGGCTATAGCCAGGATGTAGTGGCCATAGCCAGGATGTAGTGGCCATAGCCAGGATATAGTAATAAGGATGTAGTGGCCATAGCCAGGATGTAGTAATAAGGATGTAGTAATAAGGATGTAGTGGCCATAGCCTGGATGTAGTAATAAGGATGTAGTGGCCAAAGCCAGGATGTAGTAATAAGGATGTAGTGGCCATAGCCAGGATGTAGTAATAAGGATGTAGTGGCCATAGCCAGGATGTAGTGGCCATAGCCAGGATGTAGTAGCCATAGCCAGGATGTAGTGGCCATAGCCAGGATGTAGAAATAAGGATGTAGTGGCCATAGCCAGGATGTAGTAATAAGGATGTAGTGGCCATAGCCAGGATGTAGTGGCCATAGCCAGGATGTAGTAGCCATAGCCAGGATGTAGTAATAAGGATGTAGTAATAAGGATGTAGTGGCCATAGCCAGGATGTAGTGGCCATAGCCAGGATGTAGTGGCCATAGCCAGGATGTAGTGGCCATAGCCAGGATGTAGTGGCCATAGCCAGGATGTAGTAGCCATAGCCAGGATGTAGTAATAAGGATGTAGTGGCCATAGCCAGGATGTAGTAATAAGGATGTAGTGGCCATAGCCAGGATGTAGTAATAAGGATGTAGTGGCCATAGCCAGGATGTAGTAATAAGGATGTAGTGGCCATAGCCAGGATGTAGTAATAAGGATGTAGTGGCCATAGCCAGGATGTAGTGGCCATAGCCAGGATGTAGTGGCCATAGCCAGGATATAGTAATAAGGATGTAGTGGCCATAGCCAGGATGTAGTAATAAGGATGTAGTAATAAGGATGTAGTGGCCATAGCCTGGATGTAGTAATAAGGATGTAGTGGCCAAAGCCAGGATGTAGTAATAAGGATGTAGTGGCCATAGCCAGGATGTAGTAATAAGGATGTAGTGGCCATAGCCAGGATGTAGTGGCCATAGCCAGGATGTAGTAGCCATAGCCAGGATGTAGTGGCCATAGCCAGGATGTAGTAATAAGGATGTAGTGGCCATAGCCAGGATGTAGTAATAAGGATGTAGTGGCCATAGCCAGGATGTAGTAATAAGGATGTAGTGGCCATAGCCAGGATGTAGTGGCCATAGCCAGGATGTAGTGGCCATAGCCAGGATATAGTAATAAGGATGTAGTGGCCATAGCCAGGATGTAGTAATAAGGATGTAGTAATAAGGATGTAGTGGCCATAGCCTGGATGTAGTAATAAGGATGTAGTGGCCAAAGCCAGGATGTAGTAATAAGGATGTAGTTAACCCCTATGATAAGACGAGGCAACCATGAGTACGCCGTCTGTCTGTCCATCCTTCTGTCAGTCAGACAGACAGACAGTGTCAGTGTGTAGTTGGAACTTTCTCAGTCGGGGTCCTGTCCTGGGGTAAGCTAGACCATCTGGGGTAAGCTAGACCATCTGGACTGAAGAGCAATGTTGACCCTGTCAGTCATCCATATGTCTGGCTGTCTCTGTACTGCAATCTGCAGTTCAGACAATATCAAATGGGTCACCGATTTGTTTAAATAGCTGAGGGATGCGGCTAGAGAGAACCACTCTCAAATTCATAGACAGGGCTATGGATGCAAGGACTGACCATCCATGTGATCAAAATGATAGTTTTAAACATGTTTTGAAGCTGTAAAAAGCTGACGGATGGGGCTGGAGAAATGTAACCATTCTCAAATTCATAGACTATGGATGAAAGTTCTGACCAGCCATGAAATCAAAATTATCTTTTTAACCATATGTTGAAGCAATAGTCTTTGTTTATAATTACATTGCCTAGTCATTGGACACTGTGCTATCTAACCTCCAAACAAGCTTCAATGCCATACAACACTCCTTCCGTGGCCTCCAACTGCTCTTAAACGCTAGTAAAACCAAATGCTTGCTTTTCAACCGATCGCTGCCTGCACCCGCATGCCCGACTAGCATCACCACCCTGGATGGTTCCGACCTTGAATATGTGGACATCTATAAGTACCTAGGTGTCTGGCTAGACTGCAAACTCTCCTTCCAGACTCATATCAAACATCTCCAATCCAAAATCAAATCAAGAGTTGGCTTTCTATTCCGCAACAAAGCCTCCTTCACTCACGCCG
The DNA here is from genome assembly GCF_018296145.1 of Oncorhynchus tshawytscha. Classification (NCBI taxonomy): domain Eukaryota; kingdom Metazoa; phylum Chordata; class Actinopteri; order Salmoniformes; family Salmonidae; genus Oncorhynchus; species Oncorhynchus tshawytscha. The sequence continues at coordinate 31,833,813 of NC_056453.1, forward strand.
CCAAGCTTACCCTAGTAAAACTGACTATCCTACCGATCCTCGACGATGTCATCTACAAAATGGCTTCCAACACTCTACTCAGCAAACTGGATGCAGTCTATCACAGTGCCATCCGTTTTGTCACTAAAGCACCTTATACCACCCACCACTGCGACTTGTATGCTCTAGTCGGCTGGCCCTCGTTACATATTCGTCGCCAGACCCACTGGCTCCAGGTCATCTACAAGTCCATGCTAGGTAAAGCCCCGCCTTATCTCAGTTCACTGGTCACGATGGCAACACCCATCCGTAGCACGCGCTCCAGCAGGTGTATCTCACTGATCATCCCTAAAGCCAACACCTCATTTGGCCGCCTTTCGTTCCAGTACTCTGCTGCCTGTGACTGGAACGAATTGCAAAAATCGCTGAAGTTTGAGACTTTTATCTCCCTCACCAACTTCAAACATCAGCTATCTGAGCAGCTAACCGATCGCTGCAGCTGTACATAGTCTATTGGTAAATAGCCCACCCATTTTCACCTACCTCATCCCCATACTGTTTATATTTATTTACTTTTCTGCTCTTTTGCACACCAATATCTCTACCTGTACATGACCATCTGATCATTTATCACTCCAGTGTTAATCTGCAAAATTGTAATTATTCGCATACCTCCTCATGCCTTTTGCACACATTGTATATAGACTCCCCCTTTGTTTTCTACTGTGTTATTGACTTGTTAATTGTTTATTCCATGTGTAACTCTGTGTTGTCTGCTCACACTGCTATGCTTTATCTTGGCCAGGTCGCAGTTGCAAATGAGAACTTGTTCTCAACTAGCCTACCTGGTTAAATAAAGGTGAAATAAAATAAAAAACATTGTTTACAATCAATCAAAGGACTAAAACAAGCTTATTTTGGGGGTTCTGATGGGGCTAGATAGTTGATCTAAGTTCATGAGGCATTTATAAGTTTTATTCTTCAAGAATCGATGTGTATATCATTCATTTATAAGCCCACTAATGGATGTAGAAACTGTAGATTGCCCATTAAAAGGCCCACCTCAGACAGACATAAAGACATGGAATGCCCTGTACTAAGCAGATGGGGAACAATCAGCAAGTTGATGCAATTACTATGTACTATTATACCTACGGTTGCAAAGGGAGAGTATATGACTGGAAACTTTCTAAGTTTACCAGTAAACTACCAGAATGTTGTACAGTGTTTCCTCCGTTTCCTCCGACACATTGGTGCGGCTGGCTTCCGGGTTAAGTGAGCAGTGTGGCTTGGGAGGGTTGTGTTACGGAGGACGCATGGCTCTCAACCTTCACCTCTCCTGAGTCTGTACGGGAGTTGCAGCAATGGGAAAAGACTATAACCAACAATTCGATATCAAAAAAAAGTACGTCATTTTATTTTTCAAAAGTAGAGAAAATTAAAAGGGGCAAATACTTTTTCACAGCACTGTATATAATATTAATGCTATATATGAATACTTTTTTAAAAAGTTATTCAAGTAAAAATGACCAAAGTTCTGCTAGATAGCCATAGATTTTCTGTTTTATTACCAAAACGACTGAAAATTCAGGTAACTTTGGGAAACTACCGGTTGCTTTGCTACCCTAATTTTACCTACCAACCAATATGTATGAGTGTGTTGTTTTTTTCCTTCAGTCAGGTCATAATTATCATGGCATCAAATCATGAACACACCTCCTAGGAAGCCAACATCATATTTCTACTTACAAGACACGTCTTACATACATGCATGATTATCTGAGTTATTATGATTCACCAAATGTGTACACTTATTGTATTGCATGACTTTATTTAAACTCACACAGCTGAAGTTATAATTATTTTGAGTTCCAGTTGGAACTTAATAGGACTGTTAGCTAGATTGTTAGGGGTATTGGAAGGGTTAGCTAGACAGTTATGGCTTGTAGGAGGGTTAGCTAGATGGTTAGGGTTATTTAATAGGAGTGTTAGCTACATAGTTAGGGGTAATGGGAGGGTTTGCTAGATGGGTAGGGGTAATGGGAGGGTTTGCTAGATGGGTAGGGGTAATAGGAGGGTTTGCTAGATGGGTAGGGGTAATAGGAGGGTTTGCTAGATGGGTAAGGGTAATAGAGGAGGGTTAGGTAGATGGTTAGGGGTAATAGGAGGGTTAGGTAGATTGGTAGGGGTAATAGGAGGGTTAGCTACATGGTTAGGGGTAATAGGAGGGTTAGCTAGATGGTTAGGGGTAATGGGAGGGTTAGCTAGATGGTTAGGGGTAATAGGAGGGTTAGCTAGATGGGTAGGGGTAATAGGAGGGTTAGCTAGATGGGTAGGGGTAATAGGAGGGTTAGCTAGATGGTTAGGGGTAATAGGAGGGTTAGCTAGATGGGTAGGAGTAATAGGAGGGTTAGCTAGATGGGTAGGGGTAATAGGAGGGTTAGCTAGATGGGTAGGGGTAATAGGAGGGTTAGGTAGATGGGTAGGGGTAATAGGAGGGTTAGCTACAGCAGACTGTGTCCATTTAATGTTTTACTGACAGAAGAATAGTAAAACAAGGAAAATTCTCCTTGGGGTCATTTCCCACGTCCATACGGACAAAGGCTATTTTAAGTTTAGGGGTTAGGGTTAGGATAAGGGTTAGGGTTGGGATAAGGTTTAGGATTAGGGTTAGGATAAGGTTTAGGGTTAGGGAAAATAGGATTTTGAATGGAAATACATTTTAGGTCCCCACAAGAATATAAGAACACTGTGTGTGTGTGTGTGTGTGTGTGTACGGATCCATGTGTCTGTGTACGTGCGTGCATGTCTATGTGTATGGGTGGGGTGACTGACTTCCTGCAGAGCATGTGTGTGAGTGAGAGACGCAGACAGACAGTCAGCATGTGTGCAGGGCCTGCTCCAGGCATAAGCAGTCGCTTAGGGCCCCGTCCTTTAGAGGGCCACCATAAAGCATTCATATAGGCTTCATAAGCACTACATAAATGGGTCACAAATCATCTATAACTGTCTTTCATGCTCTAATAAATGTGAATAAATACATTGATGGTTATGTCACACACTTATGCCACATTATGCATCTTTATAGCGCATGACATACGGTTATATATGATTTGTAAAGCATCTATGTAGTGCTTATGAAGCCTGTATGAAGATGCTCTCCAAATAAAGCAGAACCAGCAGTTTTTCTCTTGTTATGTAAGGAACTGAGAGTCTCTCAATTAGCCATGTCAGCTAGCAATGTTTAGATTGTTATTTAATCCAGCCAGCTATAAAAAATTAAAACAACTTGCACAGGCACCCTGACCTGCAGGAGGCCACCATTGTTTTGTGTTAGTCTTTCTCACTCAGAGATCATATTAACATGGCATAAGTCATGGAAAATGTGTACATGGAAAAATGTGTAGAATTGCAGGAAATTAGCTTCAAAACTGCTAAAATTCTTTCCACCACATGATAAAATGGATAGAATTGCAGGAAATTAGCTGTAAAATTGTAGAAAACAATTCCCTCTGCCTCAAGCCAAAATAATTAGAATTCAATGATTGCTACATTTTCTTAACGCCCCATGGCAAAGATTGTAGAATTGCGTGAAATTAACTGTGTGAAATTAAAATGAATTGCGGCAAGGTGGGGGGGGCTCCCAACCAAATCTTGCATAAGGCCCCCAAAAGGTTAGAGCCAGCCCTGCGTGTGTGTGTCAGTGAACTCTCCTCTTCTAGCGTTCCACACACAGCTGGATATTGTCCCTGTGTCTCCAGTAAGGAGGATCTGCTACAGCATCAACATCCGAACCAGAAGAGATTAAAAAAATAAACCCTGATAGATATAGGGCGAGACAGTGTGTGTGTGCGTACGTTTGTGCGCATGTGTGTGTCTGATTAAATAAATAAACCCTGATAGTGTTTGACTCATCTTCCATCCAAACACTTCAGACTCTTCTGACTCTTTCCCAACAGGGGTGTATTCACTCATCAATCCTCAGAAAGTTTAGCTGAAGTGCATTGTTAGGGCTAAGCAGACTACTTGTGTTTGACTGATGTTCTGACTCTTTCCTATCATATCAGGGTGTTGACTGCATATGGGCCTATTCACTCATCCATCCTTAGAAAGTTTAGCTGATGTCCTGGTCTCTCGTGATATCAGACCTGGCTCCAATCATATTTAATATATTTTAAATACTTGTGCTTCATTGAGCTTGCCTGGCGCAATGAAACCAGTGGAGTAGTCCGTCATTTTTTGCACCTGTGCAGATCTTGTGTGATGAAATACAGATCATTTTTGGGGTGTATGTTAACCTGAGGTCACAGACTAGTACAGTACAGTGTTGACTAATGTCTCGGAGTGACATCAATTTCCACAGCTCTCATAACCCATTATGAATGAGTACCATAAGTCTCACTATGAACCCCAAATGGAAGGTTTATCAGTATGCATCCCAAATGGCACCGTATTCCCTTCATAGCGCACAACTTTTGACCAGAGCGCTATGGGTCCTGGTCAAAAGTGATACACTTAATAGGTAATGGAGTGCTGTTGAGGACACAGACTCTCTCACACAGGCCAGAATCTCACTATGAACTCTAAATGGAAGGTTTCCCATGTTGCATTGGAGCCTGTAGATTGGCTGCCGTAGTGGTGAGGTAATGTTGCTCTGGCCCGGGTCACTGGCTGATTGGCCGACAGGGGATAGCTGAGATCATGATCCCTCCTCTTTGAGAGAGAGATGCAGCTGAGGACAAGGGGATACGTGTGTGGGGGAGAGTTGTGTGTGTGTGTGTCTACGTCCGTGAATGCGTGTGTCTGTATCCATGAGTGTGTGGGTCAGGCTGCTTGGCTTAATATCTTTTTACACACAATAACCCATAATGCCAGTGAAAACACATTTTTTGAAATGTTTGCAAATGTATTGAAAATGAAATACAGAGATATCTAATTTACATAAGTATTCACACCCGTTACTCAATACATGTTAGAATCACCTTTGGCAGGTATTACAGCTTTGCACACCTGGATTGTACAATATTTTTTGCACATTATTATTTTCAAAATTCTTCAAGCTCTGTCAAGTTGATTGTTGATAATTGCTTGACAGCCATTTAAGTCTTGACATAGATTTTCAAGCTGATTTAAGTAACTAGCCCACTCAAGAACATTCCGTGTCATTTTCCCTGTGCTTAGCGCTATTCTGTTTCTTTTTATCCCCAAAAACTCCCTAGTCCTTGCCAATGACAAGCATACCCATAACATGATGCAGCCACCACCATGATTGATACTCAGTGATGTGTTGTGTTGGATTTGCCCCAAACATAACGCTTTATAGTCAGGACATAAAGTTAATTTCTTTGCCACATTATTTGCAGTTTTACTTTAGTGCCTTGTTGCAAACAGAATGCATGTTTGCAACAAGGCTTCCTACATTTGTAGTATTGTGGAGTAACTACAATGTTGTTTATCCATCCTCAGTTTTCTCCTATCACAGCCATTAAACTCTGTAAGTGTTTTAAAGTCACCATTGGCGTCATTGTGAAATCCCTGAGCAGTATCTTTCCTCTCTGGCAACTGAGTTAGTAAGGACACCTGTACCTTTGTAGTGACTGGATGTATTGATACACCATCCAAAGTGTAATTAATAAATTCACCATACTAAAAGGGGTATTCAATGTCTGCTTTTTTTCATTTTTACTCATCTACCAATAGGTGCCCTTTTTTTGCGAGGCATTGGAAAACGTCCCAGGTCTTTGTGTTTGAATCTGTGTTTGAAATTCACTGCTCCACTGAGGGACCATACAGATAATTGTATGTGTGGGGTACAGAGATGAGGTAGTAATTAAAAAATCATGTTAATTATTGCATACAGAGTCCATGCAACTTATGTAGAACTATGTAGAACCTAAAAGGGTTATTCGGCTATCCGCAAGGAGAACCCTTTAAATAACCCTTTTTGGTTCCACGTGGAACCCTTTTGGTTCCAGGTAGAAATAGCCCCTTTGAGTTCCATGTAGAACCCTTTCCACAGAGGGTTCTACATGGAACACAAATAAGTTCTACCGGATCAAAAAAGGTTATTCTATGGGACAGCCGAATAACCCTTTTTTCTGAGCATGTAGGTTATAGGGGGCAATTTGGGACACAGTGTGGACGGTCTGAGAATTGCTATGAGATATCATAAACCTGGGGATTTAACTGCTGCAAAGTCCTTAGTTTAGCTTTGTTGTAGAGATCAGTGCTGTTATGCAATATTGCATGGCTTTCCCCAATTAGAAGTTTGGATCATGCTGAGTTAAATGTAACAGTATGATAGAGGGAATAAATAGCCTAATAGCCTGGTCCCAGATATTTCTCTGTCTTTTGTGCTCCTATGGTCGTTGTCATGAGAAAACTGCCAACTGCTACGGTCGTTTTCATGCCAGTTGATATTTATAGGACTTAGCAAGACAGCACAACCAGACTATAGGATCATGTAGAGAGGCACCCTAAAGAGTTTAGCGTGATAGGTATGGATACTTGCCTGGCTACCCAAACTCCTTGCTCTGGCCAAACTCTACGCCACACCCACAGCGTTAGTTTCTTCTCCTCAACGAGTCTCGATCTGAGTACCTCCCTGGCGATTTCTAGAACGCAAACACATTCTAACCATTCTGATTTGTCCCAGAAACCGATGGATTGGGCCAGAGCCAGAACACGTGGTTAAAGCTGCATTTAGAACATTTCTTAGTTGGCTTTGCTACTATGTTTAGTTACAGATGATCCCATCGCTAAATACTTAGTTTTGTACAGAACTCCTCATTTTGACGTCCCCCGAAACGACTTCAAAGGTGCCAGTCTCAGACTGAAGTATGTAGCGAACATACTGTAGAGCAGCGGAAGATCTCAGTTTAAGTCATCAGGAAAAGGGAATTACAGTCAGTCTCTGTTTATAATCACCCTCATGTGATCAGTCAAAGGGTAGCGTGATGATGTCATCCTTATTCTCTGTCTTTCTCCTTCCCAGCTGCTGACCGGGACTCTGGACGGGAGGCTGAGTCTGTTCCGCCCTGGCAACGCCGCCATCAGGGTCACCCTGTCATGACAACCGGCTGGATCCCATTACAACAGGCAAGCGCATTCAAACATTTGAAAGAAAGCAAATGCTATATGAACCCAGGTCTGGACCTGACAATGACGCTTGTGTTATTTACACCATACTGTAATGGGGACCAACGGGCCTCGTTAGCTAGAGAGCTTCCTTTTATCCCATTGGCTGTGATCTCACAGTGAGGCTTTACAGAGGGATGGATGCCAGGGCCTGGAGAGTTACAGCAGCATTACTGAGACCCAGGGGCTACAGTGACATCACCATCTGACTGCACCGCTCAGCAGCCTGCGAGTCTGACACGCAGACGTTACTACATACTAACACACCCATCCACATGTACAGATGTATTTACATTAGAATGGAGACACACACAGACCTAGACAGAAAGAAAAGACTGGTATGTTCAGTACAGAACTATATATCACCTATATCCCAAAGGTACAGTAGGTGAAATTTGAATATTCAAGATTAAACTGATTTGAATGCATACAGAATGCTTAATTGTTTTTGTGCTTCTTACTGTCCTTCTCCGTTCCACACTTCCATAGTTCTGGCAATTAGGCCTACTGCTCAGATAACATATTTCTCCCCCCCTCTCCCTGTTGCTGATGGTTTGAACATACACTTAGTGTATAAAACGTTAGGAACGTCTTTCCATGACATAGACTGACCAGGTGAATCCAGGTGAAAGATATGATCCCTTATCGATGTCACTTGCAACTCAATATAAGGAAGGTGTTCATAATGTTTGGTATACTCAGTGTATGGGGAAGGTACTGTCCTGTACTGTCTGGATGGAACAATGTGTATGGTGGAGACAGTCAGGGTACTGTAGATCAGAGGACATCCGCTAGTGTTCTTGGCCACTAAAAGGGAACCAATATGGCATCTCAGGTTTTTTTATCGACTTTGTAAGGATTAGGCAAAAGATCAATAGTCTGGTGTCGGTTCCTGTCAAGCTGATGAAATAATTTAAATGTTGAAAGATAATGATTCAATAATTCTACTCTGAAACCTTATAATTGTATGAAATTGATTAGAAACATAAAATTATAATCTTGTGTGTAGTTTTAGCCAGAATTAGGTTAAACAATGTATCTGTATAGTGGAAAAACACAGACTGTCTGAGCAAGGCGTAGCTCAGGATTTGAACTTGTATGTGGGGGCCGAAGAAAGATACCGAGAACAGTTAAACTGTGTTTGGACCGACCTGGTTAGGCCTCTGAGGAACTTGAGGGCATAGGGAGTACTTCTCAAGGTTTCCCTAATCTCGGGGGAATGGAATTGTCGGCTGGGTAGTGATACACAGTGGTGAGAACTATGGAGAAGGATAAAACTCACCTACTGTTTGTGTGGAAGTATGTGCGTAGGATATAGAGGTCGACCGATTTATGATTTTTCAACGCCGATACCGATTATTGGAGGACCCAAAAAAATCCGATGCCGATTAACCCGCCGCTTTTTTTTTCAACGTGTATTTGTAATAATGACAATTATAATAATACTGAATGAACACTTATTTTAACTTAATATAATACATCAATAAAATCAATTTAGCCTCAAATAAATAATGAAACATGCTCAATTTGGTTTAAATAATGCAAAAACAGTGCAATAAGTGTTGGAGATGAAAGTAAAAGTGCAATATGTGCCATGTAAGAAAGCTAACGTTTAAGGTCCTTGCTCAAAACATGAGAAGATATGAAAGCTGGTGGTTCCTTTTAACATGAGTCTTCAATATTCCCAGGTAAGAAGTTTTAGGTTGGAGTTATTATAGGAATTTTTGGACTATTTCCCTCTATACCATTTGTATTTCATTAACCTTTGACTATTGGATGTTCTTATAGGCACTTTAGTATTGCCAGTGTAACAGAGTACAGCTTACGTCCCTCTCCTCACTCCTCCCTGGGCTCGAACCAGGAACACAACGACAACAGCCACCCTCGAAGCAGCGTTACCCATGCAGAGCAAGAAAAACAACCACTCCAAGTCTCAGAGCGAGTGATGTTTGAAACGCTATTAGCGCGCACCCCGCTAACTAGCTAGCCATTTCACATCGGTTATACCAGCCTCATCTCGGGAGTTGATAGGCTTGAAGTCATAAACAGCGCAATGCTTGACGCACAACGAAGAGCTGCTGGCAAAACACACAAAAGTGCTGTTTGAATGAATGCTTACGAGCCTGCTGCTGCCTACCACCGCTCAGTCAGATACTTGTATGCTTAGTCAAATTATATGCAACGCAGGACATGCTAGATAAACTAGTAATGTCATCAACCATGTGTAGTTAACTAGTGATTATGATTGATTGATTGATTGTTTTTTATAAGATAAGTTTAATGCTAGCTGGCAACTTAACTTGGCAGTCTCCTTGTGGAGTGCAACGAGAGGCAGGTGGTTATAGCGTTGGACTAGTTAACTGTAAGGTTGCAAGATTGGATCCCACTAGCTGACAAGGTGAAAATCTGTCATTCTGCCCCTGAACGAGGCAGTTAACCCACCGTTCCTAGGTCGTCATTTAAAATAAGAATGTGTTCTTAACTGACTTGCCTAGTTAAATAAAGATTCAATAAAGGTGTAAAACTTGAAATCGGCCCTAATTAAAATCGGCCATTCCGATTAATCGGTCGACCTCTATTAGGATACCTACGGTTTGTGTGGAAGTATGTGCGCAGCTATAAAATGGATGTCTTTGTATAATGGCCTTCAGAACATTCTCGTGAATAAACACTTTGATTTTTGTAAGCTGGGACTCTTGTCTGCTTCATTCAACCAGAATATTACAAACTCTGGGTTGCAGACTGAGTAGATTAATTGAAGTTTATGAACATTGATAACAAAATTCTCATAACACAAGCCAAGTTAGTGTCAGTAACTTGTTGGGAAAGGTGAAGTGGTGGTGGAACTCAATATCGATGTGAGGATAACAGTTGAAGAGGTAGGAAACATCTGGGAAGGGGGCCAGAGGGGCCCACCTCAACGACACACTAACTGTAGCGTTATCTCCCACACACACACACACAAAGGTTCTGGACTCAAGCTGGGCCATGACAATCACAACGAAGAGGAACAGACCTAGTTTCTGCCCAGCAACAAAAACTGACTGATTGTTTATCTTAACATACAAGGAGAGGAACTCTGCCTAGTCGAGTAGTGTAAATATATGCTGTGTGACTTGTATGTTATGCATTCAGTCTGGGTGGAATAAATCTAGTCTAAGCTTCCTTTGGTGTCCGACTGGATTTGTACCAGAACTTAGAACCTAACAGAACATATAGAAAAGTCTAGAGAGTCCTAACCCTGCCCACCTGGCGCTCTAGGCATTTTAACACAAATGCTTAAAGTATTTGAAAGATTTTGAATTGTATTTCAACCCAAGTCTGTTCTCAATGCAATGCATACTGACTGTTCCTAATCAAGACCTGAACTATCTATGGCACTCAACCCCTTTACTTGGCATGAGGCAGAGTTAGCTCTTGAAACTCTTTGTTTTCAGTTTTATAGTGAGACAATAACGTACCAGTGCCCATCTTTTGAGGTTTTCAGACTTTATAGCCATCTGTAGTTGATAGTGAAGATGCCATAATGGGATGACGAGTGATCACATTCATGATTTTATTTGATGCCCCATGCAAAGACACTCCGGGGTAACACAGTGCTTTATTCATCTGAAGTATCTTTAAAAGTATGTTTAGTAAATACAGTTTCTTATTTCTGTAAAGTTCACAAACATCCTAATCTTGTTATACGCACTCTCTTGGCTACATCTATTTTTTTATAAAACATTTACGGGGGAACGGTAAATGGGATGGTTTGGATATTGTTATTGTAAATAGCTTACGGTATGCCGTTGGAAATATATTTAAACAATACAGTAATTAGTGTCTTAATCATGTTGCTATCACTTTCAAGCACGGAACATGGCCAGTAAACAACATTATACTGGATATACAGTTGAAGTCGGAAGTTTACATACACATTAGCCAAGTACATTTACACTCAGTTTTTTTCACAATTCCTGACATTTAATCATAGTAAAAATTCCCTGTCTTCGGTCAGTTAGTTTCACCACTTGATTTTAAGAATGTGAAATGTCAGAATAATAGTAGCGAGAATGATTTATTTCAGCTTTTATTTCTTTCATCACATTCCCAGTGAGTCAGAAATGTACATACACTCAATTAATATTTGGTAGCATTGCCTTTAAATTGTTTAACTTGGGTCAGGTAGCCTTCCACAAGCTTCCCAAAATAAGTTGAGTGAATTTTGTCCCGTTCCTCCTGACAGAGCTGGTGTAACTGAGTCAAGTTTGTAGGCCTCCTTGCTCGCACACGCTTTTTCATCTCTAGGAGACAGAACGCGTTTCCTTCCTGAGCGGTATGACGGCTGCGTGGTCCCATGGTGTTTATACTTGAGTACTATTGTTTGTACAGATGAACGTGGTGCCTTCAGGCGTTTGGAAATTGCTCCCAAGGATGAATCAGACTTCTTTATTCTGAGGTCTTGGCTGATTTCTTTTGATTTTCCCATGATGTCAAGCGAAGAGGCGTTGAGTTTGAAGGTAGGCCTTGAAATATATCCACAGGTGCACCTCCAATTGACTCAAATGATGTCAATTAGACTATCAGAAGCTTCTAAAGCTGTTACATAATTTTCTGGAATTTTCCAAGCTGTTTAAAGGCACAGTCAACTTAATGTATGTAAACTTCTGACCCTCTGGAGCTGTGCTACAGTGAATTATAAGTGAAATAATCTGTCTGTAAACAATTGTTGGAAAAATGACTTGTGTCGTGCGCAAAGTAGATGTCCTAACACACTTGCCAAAACTATAGTTAGTTAACAAGAAATTTGTGGAGTGGTTGAAAAATGAGTTTTAATGACTCCAACCTAAGTGTATGTAAACTTCCGAATTCAACTGTAGCACAGGTAGTCTTTGGCACCTTAATTGGGTAGGACGGGCTTACAGAAATTGCTGGAATGGAATCAATGGAATGGTTTAAAAAAACATGGTTTCCATGTGTTTGATACCATTCAATTCTGGTTTCTGTGTGTTTGATTCCATTCCATTCTGGTTTCCATGTGTTTGATCCCTTTCCATTCACTCCATTCCCATCATTATTATGAGCCGTCCTCCCCTCAGCAGCCTCCTGTGGTATGTAGCTAATGTTCTGTTTTATTCTACCTTTTTTGGGAAGAAAATGTTTGTGGTAAATGTAAATTGCAGCTGTTTCTGCTTTGATCTAGAATGCAGTAGCACATTATTTTATAATAGCCCTATAAAATTAACAGGGATTACATAACACATCACTTTGGTTCTTTCAGTTTATTTTTCTTTCACCCTTTAAGTACATGGAAAACCAGACGTAAACGTATGTGTCTCAGAGGAATGAAACACTCAAAGTCTGGCTGCCATGAGCCCCCGTCCTTCATTATGTTCATGGCCGTTTGGCGCATTCTCTTTTTTTACTCTCATGTTTGTCCTCAGATAAATTATACCAAGATTGAGACATTCAAGAAGCTAAATTGCAGTTTTTCATTTTTGGTTCTGGGCACAGAGAGTTTCATACTGCTACTGTCATCTAATTTCTGTTGCCATCCTGCTATATTACAAGCCTAGCGCCAGATCTGTTTGTGATGTCTTGCCTACTCCTATGGTCATTGTCATACCAAGTTTGGCTGCCAAATCCCAAAAGAACAGGAGATATAGAGAATTGGTTTATAAAAAAAGAAAAGGGTTTTCCACAGCAATTTAGTAAGGGGGGCAAAATAAGTCTAAAAAAGGAAGAAGTATGTCTGCAACAGGACAGCAGCATCTGGATAGGAAAATTATCTAACTAGTATTTAACACAGCATGCCATTTACTGGCAAACAGAAGGATCTTCTTTAGGTCACTCTCAAAAAGACTATCTAAAGGCTGTCTTTGCCTTGGTGCATATACTTTTTCCCAAATTCAACATTTGCACAATACCTTGCAGCTGCCAGAACATCCTTCCATTTATTTATTTTTATTTTTTTCCATCTATTTCTTAATAGCCTGAGAACTTAATAGCTCTTCTCTGATTCTCTAGACTTAACTGTTTCATACACCTGGCTGGCTTGTACAGGTGTCACACACACACACACACACACACACACAGACACACAGAGCTGAATAGGTGAACAATCTGCCGATGTGTCTTTGAGCAACGTACTTAATCCTATTTGCTCCTGTAAGTCAATCTGGATAAGAGCGTCTGCTAAATGACTAAAATATTTAAATATAAAATAAACACCCACACACACTCCCTATACTACCCATCTACTGATGGACATTCACTTTAAACTCCTCACCAAGGGCTCTACAGTAATGTAAACCTTTCCTGAGGCAGTTTACATTCAAGCCACTTGTTGAACCTATTTCTCTATATCCACCAGGGGGTCTCCTGTATCCTGCCTCTAGCTGTGTCAGGGAGCTGGTGTCAGTTGACATGACTCACTCTTCTCAGGGTCTGAATAAGGGTCATGGTGTTATTTGTGTATGTGTGAGTAGATTCTCTGATATGTAGCAGGGTGTACAGTTGTTGGAAGAATGTAGGTTCAGATTGTTTAATAGTCACATGTACAGGTTGCAGGTGTAATGACAGGGTACAGTGACAATTTTAGGCTTCGAGCGCCAACGTGCAGGACTAGTGAAATACAATAATGAGGGGGTGGGGAGCAGCAGGAAAAAAGTAGCTTGGGGGAGGGGGGAGCAGGTAGCTGACTAGTAGTGGCTATTCAGCAGCCTGACGGTCTGAGGGTAGAAGAAATTGGCCAGTCTTTCAGTTTTTGCCATGATGCTCTCGTACTGCCCGCATCTAAGTGATTGAAGTGGGGAGAACAGGGCAGGGCTTGGGTGGCTGGGGTCCCTTATGATCTTCTTGGCCTTCCTGCGACAACTGGTGTTGGAGGTGTCCTGTAGGGCAGGCAGTGTGCACCCAATGGTACACCCAATCACCCTCTGAAGAGCCTTGCGGTCCGTGGAGGCGGAGTTGCCGTACCTGGCTGTGATGCAGCCCGACAGTGTGCTCTCTATGCTGGTCCTGTAGAACACTTTAAGGTCCCTCGGGGACAGGCCAACTTTCTTCAGCATCCTGAGGTTGAAGAGTCATTGTTGTGCTTTCTTCAATACGGTGTCCATGTGGTTAGACCATTTCAGCTTCTCTGAGATATGTACGCTGAGGAATTTGACATTATTGACCATCTTCACAGCGGCCCTATTGATGAGTATGGGGGCGTGTCCAGCCTGGTTACTCCTGAAGTCCATAATCAACTCCTTTGTTGTTCTAACATTGAGGGAGAGGTTTTTTAGCTGGCAACACGCCATCAGAGTGCCTACCTCCTCCCTGTAGTCTGTCTCGACGTTGTTGGTGATCAGGCGAACTTGTCGGGTCATCAGCTGTCGGGTCATCAGCGAACGTGATGATGGAGTTGGAACTGTGTGAGGCACAGTCGTGGGTATACAGAGAAAACAGGAGTGGACTAAGGACGCAAGCTTGTGGTGACCCTGTGTCAGTGTCGAGGAGTTAATGTTGCCTACCTTCACCACCTGGGGATGGCCCAGGAAGGAAGTCCAGGACCCATTTACGTAGAGAGGAGTTCAGACCCAGGGCCATGAGCTTTGTAATGAGCTTATAGGGCATTATGTAATTGAAGACAGAGCTGTAGTCAATGAACAGCATCCTCACAGATGCATTTATTTTGTCCAGGTGGGGAAGGGCAGTGTGTAGTGCAATGGCGATTGCGTCGTCCATGGATCTGTCAGGGTGGTAGGCGAATTGGAGAGGGTCGTGTGTTTCGGGGAGGGAGCAGGTGATATGGTCTTTAAGTAGCCTCTCAAAGCACTTCATGATGACGGAAGTGAGTGCTACTGGTCGGTAGTCATTTAATTAAGTTACTCTCCCTTTCTTGGGCACAGGGATGATAGTGGACATCTTGAAACAGGTGGGTATAAAGGCCTGAGCTAGGGAGAGATTTAAAATGATCTGCACATGCTCTGAGGGCACGGCTAGAGATGCCATCTGGGTCAGAAGCTCTGCGAGGGTTAACACGTTTGAATGACTTACATACGTCCTCAGTGGAGACAGAGTTTGTAGCCCATGTTGTCATCGGGGGCTCTCCTCGGCAGCTCACAATCATTGTGTCATTGTCCTCTTGTGAAAAGTTGTTTAGCTCTTCAGGTAGGGTGGCGTTGGTGACTGCGATGTGGCTGTCTTTCTTTTTGTAATCCATGATTGTTAGGAGCCCCTGCAACATACTGTATGCCTTGTGTCTGGCCGCTGAATGGCTCCTCGACTTTGTCTCTGTACTTGTGTTTCACCCTCTTGATCAAGTCATATTTGTACTGTTTAACCAAACTATTGTCCCCCGTCACCTTGCCATGTTTATAATCAGAATCTCTCTCTTTCAGTTTTCCTACAAGGCTGCCATCAATCTATGTTTTTTGATTCAGGTGCGTTTTGAAAGATACTATCGGTATCACGTCATCTATGCATTTTTTTATGAATCCGGAAACTGAGTCGGCATGTTCATTGACGTTATCTCCAGAGGCAACCTGGAATATATTCCAGTCCACGTGATCAAAACAGTCTTGGAGCGGGAATTCTGATTGATCGGACCAACGCTGTACAGATCTGATCACCGGAACTTCCCTCTGGAATCTTTGTTTGTAGGCAGGAAGATGCAAGATGAAGTCATGGTTGGGTTTTCCGAAAGAAGGATGGGAGAGGGCCTTAAACTGTCAAAAAGGCATGCGGCAGTGGTCAAGAGTAGAATTTCCTTTTGGCATTTGGTATTTAATTAGGATCCCCATTAGCTGTTGCAAAAGCATCAGCTACTCTTCCTGGGGTCCACACAAAACATGAAACATGACATAATACAGAACATTCATCCACAAGAAGAGCTCATGGACATAATTTAATTAAACAATTTTACAAAAGGCTCACATAGTTTGTGTGTATGTATTGATATGTAGGCTATCTAAGTCAAATAGGGGAGAGGCGTTGTGCCGTGAGGTTTTGCTTTATCTGTTTTTTAAAACCAGGTTCACTGTTCACTTGAGCAATATGAGATGGAACGGAGTGCCATGCAATATTGTCTCTATATAATACTGTATGCTTTCTTGAATTTGTTCTGGATTTGGGGACTGTGAACAGACACCTGGTGGCATGTCTGGTGGGGTAAGTGTTTGTGTTAGAGTTGTGTGTAAGTTTACTTTGCAAACAATTTGGGATTTTCAACACATTGTATCTTATATAAAAGAAGTGATGGAGTCAGTCTCTCCTCAACAGACTTCTTCCGTCGCAACGTCCCTCTAAGGCACTTCTGCTAGCCTGCTATCCCCGGCCCACTAGCTGTCTGAACCTAAAATCACTCGGCTACGCATGCCTTTCCCTAATGTCAATGCCTTGTCCATTGCTGTTTTGGTTAGTGATTATTGTCTTATTTCACTGTAGAGCCTCCGGCACTGCTCAATATACCTCAGCGAACCCTCTTGTCCTACCTCCCACACATGCGGTGACCTCAACTGGTTTAACCTCTTGATTCTAGCCATCCCGGATCCGGGATCGTGAATACAGCCTCAAGCTCATTACCATAACGCAACGTTAACTATTCATGAAAATCGCAAATGAAATTAAATAAATATGCTAGCTCTCAAGCTTAGCCTTTTGTTAACAACACTGTCATCTCAGATTTTCAAAATATACTTTTCAACCATAGCAAAACAAGCATTTGTGTAACAGTATTGATAGCTAGTTCAGCATTTAGCGTTAGCATCAGCAGGCAACATTTTCACAAAAACCAGAAAAGCATTCAAATAAAATCATTTACCTTTTGAAGAACTTCAGATGTTTTCAATGAGGAGACTCTCAGTTAGATAGCAAATGTTCAGTTTTTCCAAAAAGATTATTTGTTTAGGACAAATCGCCCTGTTTGGTTCATCACGTTTAGCTACGAAAAAAACCTGTATCCAGGAGTGTAATTATCCCCGCAGCTCATTAGCATAACACAACGTTAACTATTCATGAAAATCGCAAATGAAATAAAATTAATATGCTAGCTCTCAAGCTTAGCCTTTTGTTAACAACACTGTCATCTCAGATTTTCAAAATATGCTTTTCAACCATAGCAAAACAAGCATTTGTGTAACAGTATTGATAGCTAGCTTAGCATTTAGCGTTAGCATCAGCAGGCAACATTTTCACAAAAACCAGAAAAGCATTCAAATAAAATCATTTACCTTTGAAGAACTTCAGATGTTTTCAATGAGGAGACTCTGTTAGATAGCAAATGTTCAGTTTTTCCTGAAAGATTATTTGTTTAGGAGAAATCGCTCCGTTTGGTGCGTCACGTTTGGCTACCAAAAAAAAAAAAAAAAATTCAGTCATCAAAACGCTGAACTTTTTTCCAAATTAACTCCATAATATCGACTGAAACATGGTAAGCGTTGTTTAGAATCAATCCTCAAGGTGTTTTTCACATATCTCTTCGATGATATATCGTTCGTGGAAGTGTGCGTTCTCCTTTGAATCTCATGGGAAAATGCCTCCAGTTGAAGATTACGCACCAATTTAGACAAAGGACACCGGGCGGACCCCTGGTAAATGCAGTCTCTTATGGCCAATCTTCCAATGATATGCCTACAAATACGTCACAATGCTGCAGACAACTTGGGGAAACGACAGAAAGGGCAGGCTCATTCCTGGCGCACTCACAGCCTCAAAAATTCTGCTCATTTCCTGTTTGAAGTTTCATCTTGGTTTCGCCTGTAGCATGAGTTCTGTGGCACTCATAGATAATATATTTGCAGTTTTGGAAACGTCAGAGTGTTTTCTTTCCAAAGCTGTCAATTATATGCATAGTTGAGCATCTTTTCGTGACAAAATATTGCGCTTAAAACGGGCACGTTTTTTTATCCATAAATTAAAAGAGCGCCCCCTATATCCAAGAAGTTAATCCATGACGGCGTAGTGTGTTACTAATGGTTTTCTTTGAGACTGTGGTCCCAGCTCTCTTCAGGTCATTGACCAGGTCCTGCCGTGTAGTTCTGGGCTGATCCCTCACCTTCCTCATGATCATTGATGCCCCACGAGGTGAGATCTTGCATGGAGCCCCAGACCGAGGGTGATTGACCATCATCTTGAACTTCTTCCATTTTCTAATAATTGCTCCAACAGTTGTTGCCTTCTCACCAAGCTGCTTGCCTATTGTCCTGTAGCCCATCCCCAGCCTTGTGCAGGTCTACAATTTTATCCCTGATGTCCTTACACAGCTCTCTGGTCTTGGCCATTGTGGAGAGGTTGGAGTCTGTTTGATTGAGTGTGTGGACAGGTGTCTTTTATACAGGTAACGAGTTCAAACAGGTGCAGTTAATACAGGTAATGAGTGGAGAACAGGAGGGCTTCTTAAAGAAAAACTAACAGGTCTGTGAGAGCTGGAATTCTTACTGGTTGGTAGGTGATCAAATACTTATGTCATGCAATAAAATGCCAATTAATTACTCAAAAATCATACAATGTGATTTTCTTGATTTTTGTTTTAGATTCCGTCTCACAGTTGAAGTGTAACTATGATAAAAATGACAGACCTCTACATGCTGTGTAAGTAGGAAAACCTGAAATCTGCAGTGTATCAAATACTTGTTCTCCCCACTGTATGTGTATATGTATGCATGCGTGTATGGATGTATATATTTACCAAAAAAATATGGGGGATTGGAAATGATGCAGTCAATTACATTGGAAGCAACATTCTTTCCGCAATATTAAGCTGATCCACCCCTTAAAAAAAAATATAATAATAAAAAGACGATGGGAGGCAGTCTGTGCATATTTGTAAACAACAGCTGGTGCATGAAATCTAAGGAAGTCTCTAGATTTCGCCTGAAGTAGAGTATATTGTAATAAATTGCAGGCCACACTACTTGCCTAGAGAGTTTTCAGCTATACTTTTCGTGGCTGTTTAACCACCACAGACAGATGCTGGCACTAAGACCGCACTCAGTCAGCTGTATAAGGAAATAAGCAAACAGGAAACCACTCACCCAGAGGCGCCGCTCCTAGTGGCCGGAGACTTTAATGCAGGGGAACTTAAATCAGTTCTACCAAATTTCCATCAACATGTTAAATGTGCAACCAGAGGGGGAAAAATTCTAGATCACCTGTACTCCACATACAGAGACGCGTACAAAGCTCTCTCTCGCCCTCCATTTGGTAAATCCAACCACAACTCTATCCTCCTGATTCCTGCTTACAAGCAAAAATTAAAGCAGGAAGCACCAGTGACTCAGTCTATAAAAAATTGGTCAGATGAAGCAGATGCTAAACTACAGGACTGTTTTGCTATCACAGACTGGAACATGTTCCGGGATCTTTCCGATGACATTGACGAATACACCACATCAGTCACTGGCTTTATCCATGAGTATTATTGAGGACGTCGTCCCCACAGTGACTGTACGTACATACCCCTACCAGAAGCCATGTATTTCAGGCAACATTCGCACTGAGCTAAAGGGTAGAGCTGCCGCTTTCAAGGTGCGGGACTCTAACCCGGAAGCTTACAAAAAAGTCCTGCTATGCCCTACAACAAAACCATCAAACAGGCAAACCGTCAATACAGGGCTAAGATTGAATCATACTACACCAGCTCTGACTCTCGTCTTATATGTGGCAGGGTTTGCAAACTATTACAGACTACAAAGGGAAGCACAGCCGCAAGCTGCCCAGTTACACGAGCCTACCAGACGAGCTAAATCACTTCTATGCTCGCTCTGAGGCAAGCAACACTGAGGCATGCATGAGAGCTCCGGATGACCGGAACAGCTCTCTGTAGCCGACGTGAGTAAAATCTTTAAACAGGGCCAGACGGAGTACCAGGACGTGTGCTCTGGGCATGTTCTGACCAACTGGCAGATTTCTTCACTGACATTTTCAACATGTCCCTGATTAAGTCTGTAATACCTTTGTGCCCAAGAACACAAAGGCAACCTGCCTAAATTACTACAGACCCGTAGCACTCACATCCGTAGCCATGAAGTGCTTTGAAATGTTGGTAATGGGTCACATCAACACCATTATGCCAGAAACCCTAGACCCACTCCAATTTGCATATCGCCCAAACAGATCCACAGATGATGCAATCTCTATTGCACTCCACACTGCCCTTTCCTACCTAGACGAATGGCTACCCGGACTATTTGTATTGTGTGTGCCCCCCAACCCCTCCTTTGTATGCTGCTGCTACTCTCTGTTTATCATATATGTATAGTCACTTTAACTATACATTCATGTACATACTACATCAATTGGGCCGACCAACCAGTGCTCCCGCACATTGGCTAACCGGGCTATCTGCACTGTGTCCCACCTACCACTCCCCAACCCCTCTTTTACGCTCTTTTACGTTGCTGCTACTCTCTGTTCATCATATATGCATAGTCACTTTAACCATATCTACATGTACATACTACCCTGAGGCGGCAGGGTAGCCTAGTGGTTAGAGCGTTGGAATAGTAACCGCAAGGTTGCAAGTTCAAACCCCTGAGCTGACAAGGTGCAAATCTGTCGTTCTGCCCCTAGGCCGTCATTGTAAATAAGAATTTGTTCTTAACTGACTTGCCTAGTTAAATAAAGGTTTAAAAAAATCAGCCGGTGACTAACCGGTGTCTGTATGTAGCCTCGCTACTGTATATAGTCTGTCTTTTTACTGTTGTTTTATTTCTTTACTTACCTATTGTTTATTTCTTTACTTACCTATTGTTCACCTAACACCTTTTTTTGCACTATTGGTTAGAGCCTGTAAGTAAGCATTTCACTGTAAAGTCTACTACAGTTGTTGTATCCGGTGCACGTGACAAATAATCTTTGATTTGATTGTGACAAATCAATTTGTTTTCTGTTTGATATGAAGGTGGGTGTATTGAAAGGTATCATTTTGAGAGAGAAATATACTGTTTGTTAAACAAAATCTCTGTCTCTGAGCAATTGTATTAGTATAAAAGAATGTAATTGTCAAAAATATTACCATGTAGTATAGCCCAGTATTTGTATTATTTCTTTTATAGTTTTTTTTGCTCATCTTTATCAAGGGTGCCAATCATTTTGGAACTTACTGTACTGTAGGTTATAGGGTGGGACGCAGACTCAGACTCTGTTCATCATCAGCTATCACTAGGATTGCCACATAGGTCAGCCCAAACACATCTGTGTTTTTTCAAGAAATACATGCTACTGCCAAAGATCACAGGAACTGGATGTAGTGCAAAGAAGAGGAGACTGAACTCTTTAATCAAATGGAAAAAATGGTGTGTGTGGATATTTCTCATAGAGAGAGAGATGGAGAGTGTGTCTGTGTATGTATGTATGTGTGTGTGTGTGTGTGTGTGTGTGTGTGTGTGTGTGTGTGTGTGTGTGTGTGTGTGTGTGTGTGTGTGTGTGTGTGTGTGTGTGTGTGTGTGTGTGTGTGTGCACGCGTTTTGCTATAGACAATAGAGATATCTGTGTTGTCATTGTGAGCTTTAGTGTTCTTGAGCCAGAGACATTCAACTGGAATAAATCAATTGTCTCTGTGTTGAGTTCGTTTATCTAGTCATCTTTTTTCTCCAATTTCTTGTGATTGAATTGAATAAACTTTATTTATCAAAACAATATTATTTCAGGGTTGTTCTTGAAAAGAAGAATGTATTGTTCATTTATCTCCAAATGTATTTCTTTGTAGTTATCTGTACGAACAAAATAAACATTTTATGAATAAGTTGAGCTGGTCTTTCGACCTGAACACGGCTTAGAAACAACCCAGAGGAGAATGTTAAAGTTAAACACTCTAGGAAGGCTTTTGGATTGTGAAATTTAATCATTGCTATCTTGCTCACATCCACTCTCCAAACAAATCCATCCAGTTTGAGCAACAAGAACAACATAGAACATAGAACCACAACACGCTCTCTGTAAGGAAACAGGAGAAAAAGTGTTGCCAGTTGCTACGTCTAATATTTATGGAGCGAAAAAAGTGTTTTTGCTTTGCTTCTTTGGTGTCACTTTCCACACTGACCTCATCAAAGAGGAATGAGGTGAATACACATACACACATTAAACCATTTCAGGTTTGACCAACACACCCTCTCACCACAGGCTGCTGTGGAGCAGGAGTCCGCTCAACCAAACCCACATGATTTACAGTATGGAAGTCCTGTTTGAAGTGATATTGTATCTAACTAGCAAGTGTTGTGTAAAACAACAAATTACATTGATTTCCAACAGAAGGGCCGATTTTTATGTGGCAATGTAGGGAGAGAAGTTTAAAGGCCTTTCATAGCATAAGACATAATACTGTGCATTCATGAAAAAAATATACAGTACCTACTCATTCAAGGGTATTTCTTTATTTTGTACTATTTTCTACATTGTATAATAATAGTGAATACATCAAAACTATGAAATAACACATCATGTAGTAAAAAAACAACAAATCAAAATATATTTTATATTTTATATTCTTTAAAGTAGCCACCTTTTGCCTTGATGTTAGCTTGGCACACTCTTGGCATTCTCTCAACCAGCTTCATGAGGTAGTCACCTGGAATGCATTTCAATGAACAGGTGTGCCTTGTTAAAAGTTCATTTGTGGAATTTCTTTCCTTCTTAATGCATTTGAGCCAATCAGTTGTGTTGTGGCAAGGTAGGGTTGTATACACAAGATAGCCCTATTTGGTGAAAGGCCAAGTCACACTTAACCAGCATGGCTACCACAGAATTTGGAAGCGATATGCCATCCCATCTGGTTTGCGCTTAGTGGGACTATCATTTGTTTTTCAACAGGACAATGACCCAAAACACATCTCCAGACTGTCTAAGGGCTATTTGACCAAGAAGGAGAGTGATGGAGTGCTGCATTAGATGACCTGGCCTCCACAATCCCCCGACCTCCACCCAATTGAGATGGTTTGGGATGAGTTGGACTGCAGAGTGAAGGAAAAGCAGCCAACAAGTCCTCAACATATGTGGAAACTCCTTCAAGACTGTTGGAAAAGCATTCCTCATGAAGCTGGTTGAGAGAATGCCAAGAGTGTGCAAAGCTGTCATCAAGGTAAAGGGTGGTTTCTTTGAAGAATCTAAATCTAAAATATATTTAGATATTTTTAACACTTTTTTGGTTACTCCATGATTCCATATGTGTTATATCATAGTTTTGATGTCTTCACTATTATTCTACGTTGTAGAAAATTGTTTAAAAAAAGAAAGAAAAACCTTTGAATGAGTAGGTGTGTCCAAACTTTTAACTGGTACATACCCACACGCTGCTGAATTCACCTGCAGTGTTACTGAGTAATGTTTCGACACAGAGGTCCCCACTGGGCACAGATGTAAACTCAACGTCTATTCCATGTTGGTTTAATGTAGTTTAATTGAAGTGACGTGGAAACAACGTTGATTCAACCATTGTGTGCCCTTTTGGTAATGACTTTACTTGTTGTACCCTGCATCTGTAAGTTACTGGACGGTGGTTCTGTACACTAGCTCCAAACTAATACTGCACACTGTATCCTGACAGACAGAACCTGACAGTCCACGTATTCAGTTGGAGTTTCCCCAAGACCCCCATCCTGGCTCAGAGTCAACTTGGCTGTGGTCTGACTGTATGTGGAGCATTGCATCTATCAGACCCCCATCTAGTACAGGGGCTCTCTCTAAGGCTTTCCCAGCAGTACTCCACCCCCCTGTTCTGATAGGAAACCCCAAGTGGAGAACCCTGGAGGGGGCCCAGGATAATGAGGCAAGCACCATCTTCTTGGCTAACGTGTGAGGCAAGCCAAAGGTGGCACGTGTGTTTGTGTGTGCGCGCATGTAATATGAGTACTCAGTGATGCGTTATGTTTGATTTGTCCCAAAAATAACGCTTTCAATTCAGGAGAAAAATATAATTTATTTTTATTCAGTATTACTTAGTATTTTAGTATTTATTAGGATCCTCTATTAGCTGCTGCCAGGCAGTGGCTTCTCTTCCTGTGGTCCAAACAGGAAACAACACAACAAATAATATACATAAATATATACTGAACAAAAATATAAACGCAACATGTAAAGTGTTGGTCCCATGTTTCATGAGCAGAAATAAAAAATCCCAGAAATGTTCAATACGCACAAAAAGCTTATTTCTCTCAAATGTTGTGCACAAATGTGTTTATATTCCTGTTAGTGAGCATTTCTCCTTTGCCAAGATAATCCATTCACCTGACAGGTGTGGCATACCAAGAAGCTGATTATGCAACATGATCATTACACAAGGACACCTTGTGCTGGGGACAGTAAAAGGCCACTTTAAAATGTACAGTTTTGTCTCACAACACAATGCCACAGATGTCTCAAGATTTGAGGGAGCGTGCAATTGGCACGCTGACTGCAGGAATGTCCACCAGAGCAAATAATTGAATGTTAATTTCTCTACCATTAGATGCCTCCAACGTTGTTTTAGAGAGCAGTATTTCTGTCTGTAATAAAGCCCTTTTGTGGGGAAAAACTCATTCTAATTGGCTGGGCCTGGCTCCTCAGTAGGTGGACCTATGCCCCCAAATCAAATCAAATCAAATTTTATTTGTCACATACACATGGTTAGCAGATGTTAATGCGAGTGTAGCGAAATGCTTGTGCTTCTAGTTCCGACAATGCAGTAATAACGAGCAAGTAATCTAACTAACAATTCCAAAAAAAACTACTGTCATACACAGTGTAAGGGGATAAAGAATATGTACATAAGGATATATGAATGAGTGATGGTACAGAGCAGCATAGGCAAGATACAGTAGATGATATCGAGTACAGTATATACATATGAGATAAGTATGTAAACCAAGTGGCATAGTTAAAGTGGCTAGTGATACATGTATTACATAAGGATGCAGTCGATGATATAGAGTACAGTATCAACGTATGCATATGAGATGAACAATGTAGGGTAAGTAACATTATATAAGGTAGCATTGTTTAAAGTGGCTAGTGATATATTTACATCATTTCCCATCAATTCCCATGATTAAAGTGGCTGGAGTAGAGTCAGTGTCATTGACAGTGTGTTGGCAGTAGCCACTCAATGTTAGTGGTGGCTGTTTAACAGTCTGATGGCCTTGAGATAGAAGCTGTTTTTCAGTCTCTCGGTCCCAGCTTTGATGCACCTGTACTGACCTCGCCTTCTGGATGGCAGCGGGGTGAACAGGCAGTGGCTCGGGTGGTTGATGTCCTTGATGATCTTTATGGCCTTCCTGTAGCATCGGGTGGTGTAGGTGTCCTGGAGGGCAGGTAGTTTGCCCCGGTGATGCGTTGTGCAGACCTCACTACCCTCTGGAGAGCCTTACGGTTGAGGGCGGTGCAGTTGCCATACCAGGCGGTGATACAGCCCGCCAGGATGCTCTCGATTGTGCATCTGTAGAAGTTTGTGAGTGCTTTTGGTGACAAGCCAAATTTCTTCAGCCTCCTGAGGTTGAAGAGGCGCTGCTGCGCCTTCCTCACGATGCTGTCTGTGTGAGTGGACCAATTCAGTTTGTCTGTGATGTGTATGCCGAGGAACTTAAAACTTGCTACCCTCTCCACTACTGTTCCATCGATGTGGATGGGGGTGTTCCCTCTGCTGTTTCCTGAAGTCCACAATCATCTCCTTAGTTTTGTTGACGTTGAGTGTGAGGTTATTTTCCTGACACCACACTCCGAGGGCCCTCACCTCCTCCATGTAGGCCGTCTCGTCGTTGTTGGTAATCAAGCCTACCACTGTTGTGTCGTCCGCAAACTTGATGATTGAGTTGGAGGCGTGCGTGGCCACGCAGTCGTGGGTGAACAGGGAGTACAGGAGAGGGCTCAGAACGCACCCTTGTGGGGCCCCAGTGTTGAGGATCAGCGGGGAGGAGATGTTGTTGCCTACCCTCCCAGGCATATGGCTGTACCCCTGCTCAGTGATGTGAAATCCATAGATCAGGGCCACATTTCTTTATTTCAATTGACTGATTTCCTTAAAGGACCTGTAAGGTGTTCTTTTATCTGTTTTTTTTATCTGTTTTTATTGCTAGTTTGAGTTACCTGGGGTGGCAGAGAGTTCCATTTAATACTGTGTGTTTCCCAGCCTCTGTTCTGGACCTGGGGACTGTGAGGAGACGTCTGGTTGCATTTCTTGTGTGATACCGATGAGTGTCCGAACTGTGTGCCAACTGCTTGTACCGGCAGTTCGGTACCTTCAACACCTTGCACAAAGACCAATAGTGATGCAGTCAATCTCTCCCCCACTCTGAGCCAGAAGAGATTGACATGCATGTCATTGACATTTGCCCTCTGTGTACATCTAAGTACAGTCCGTGCTGCTCTGTTTTGGACCAACTGCAATTTGCCTTTGTCCTGCTTTTCCGCACCTGACCATAAAACTGGTGCGACAAAACTAGGGCCTCAGGTTGACTGAGATATCAAGAAAGCAGAGCAAAGCCTTATCATTAATAACAGAACTCTTCACATTTTAGTAGCCATTGAGTATATGTTTTGACTACGATAGCTTGCTATCTAGGGTGACACCCAGTAGTTTTGTCTCTTCAACTTGCTCAATTGCCACATTATTCAATAATAGATCCAGATGAGGTTTAAGGGTTGAGTGATCGATTTGTCCCCAAAATGGTACTTTTAGTTTTTTAGATATTTGGCACCAGCCTATTGCTTAGTTACCATTCTAAAACTGACTTGAGCTCTATGTTAAGTATATACTGTTGAGTCGTAAGCGTACCTGGACATATAGACTTTATTCAAGGTCAGCGAAAGGTCATTAGTGAACACAGAAAACAATAATGGTCCAATCCGGCTGCCCTGCGTTACACCACACTCAACCGAATGTGCATTAGAGAGGCATCCATTAAAGAAAACCCTTTGCGTTTTATTGGATACGTCACTGTCAATCCATAATCAATAACATCTACGTTTTTCCAGCAATATGTTATGATCAATGATATCAAAGGCTGCATTGAAGTCTAACAAAACAGCTCCCATAATCTTCTTATTATCAAGTTATTTTAGCCAATCATCAGTCATTTGTGCCCTTGGCAATCCTGTCTCTTCTGTAGATGTTATAACTATATTTTTCTACCAATGTATCAAAGGAATTATCTAAGTGAGTTTCAGAGATAGCCAGTATACGAATGCTTTCTATTGCTAGCAAGTTATCAATTTCATTAACCTTGTTTATTAGGCTACCTAGGTTAATGTTAGCTATTTTTGTTTTTGTATTTTAACCCCTTTTTCTCCCCAATTTCGAACTTGTTTTATCGCTGCAACTCCCCAATGGGCTCGGGAGGTGAAGGTCGAGTCATGCGTCTTACGAAACATAACCTGCCAAACCACGCTTCTTAACACCCGTCCATTTAACCAGGAAGCCAGCCGCACCAATGTGTCAGAGGAAACACCGTTCAACCGATGACGGGGTCAGCCTGCAGGTGCCCAGCCCGCCATAAGGAGTCACTAGAGCGCGAATGAGCCAAGTAAAGCTCCTCCCCCACCGCCCCGGCCAAAACCTTCCCTAACCCGGGACGATGCTGGGCCAATTGTGATCTGCCCTATTGGACTGCCGATCACGGCCGGTTATGATACAGACCGGGATCTTACCCAGATCTGTAGTGACGCCTATGCATCACTCAGGAGGCCCTAATGTTGGCTTTTTCCAATGCTTTTCTGAGATTCATTATTGTTTTAATTGTTTTACTGGGTCGCTTATCAGAGGTTAATATGACATGATATTTATATTTGAGCTGATGGGCTTCTCACAGTGGGCTTCCTCTTAGGACAAAACATCTCAGTGCTAACAGTATACCTCGGGTTCATAGGCACATGATTACTGCTGACAATAGCTGTCAGATTGACAGAGGCAAATAGAGGAACATAAATTAGGTTACTTACATTATGACTGCCAACACCCCTGGGAAAATGTACATCATCAGCAGCAGTACAACAGCTCAGCGACACAATGGTAAAGATTATCTGAGCAGGGCTTGGGTCACTGATAATTAATTGTCTCAACGCAGCTTTGAAATATGAGGAGAGGGTCCTGGCACCAAAAACATTTGGATGGACTCCATCATTCCTGTAGAGCAGTGGTTCCCAAACGTCTTATAGTCCCGTACCCCTTCAAACATTCAACCGCCAGCTGCGTACCCCCTCTAGCACGAGGGTCAGCCACACACACACTATACGATACATTTATTAAACATAACAATGAGTGTGAATTTTTGTCACAACCCGGCTCGTGGGAAGTGACAAAGAGCTCTTATAGGACCAGGGCACAAATAAAAATATTATAAATAATCAATAATTTAGCTCTTTATTTAGACATCTTACATATAAAAGCTAATTTGTTCATCAAAAATTGTGAATAACTCACCACAGGTTAATGAGAAGGGTGTGCTTGAAAGAATGCACATAACTCTGCAATGTTGGGTTGTATTGGAGAGTCTCAGTCTTAAATCATTTTCCACACACAGTCTGTGCCTGTAGTTTCATGCTAATGAGGGCTGAGAATCCATTCTCACATAGGTACGTGGTTGCAAAGGGCATCAGTGTCTTAACAGCGCTATATGCCAAAGCAAGACACTCTGAGCACAGCCCTATTCAGAAATCTGGCAGTGGCTTCTGATTAAATTCAATTTTCACAGAACCGCTTGTTGCAATTTCGATGAGGCTCTCTTGTTCAGATATCGGCAAGTGGACTGGAGGCAGGGCATGAGAGGGATAATGAATCCAGTTATTTGTGTCATCCATTTCAGGAAAGTACCTGCATGATTGTGCACCCAGCTCACTCAGGTGCTTCGCTATATCATATTTGACATTGTCCCGTAAGCTTGAGTTCATTTGCACACAAAAAGTCATACAATGATGGAAAGGCCTGTGTGTTGTCCTTGTTAATGCCGACAGGAAAGAGCTACAACTTCTTAATCATAGACTCAATTTTGTCCTGCACATTGAATATAGTTCCGGAGAGTCCCGGTATTCCTAGATTCAGATCATTCAGGCGAGAAAAAACATCACTCAGATAGGCCAGTCATGTGAGAAACTCCTCATCATGCAAGCAGTCAGACAAGTGAAAATTATGGTCAGTAAAGAAAACTTTTAGCTCGTCTCAACTTTAAGCTCAATTTTAAATAACGTGTCAATACCGTGCTCCTTGATAACCAGCGGACTTCTGTATGTTGTAAAAGCATTACATGGTCGCTACCCATATCATTGCATAATGCAGAAAATGCAGAAGAGTTCAGGGGCCTTGCTTTAACAAAATTAACCATTTTCACTGTAGTGTCCAAAACCTCTTTCAAGCTGTCAGGCATTCCCTTGGCAGCACAGGCTCTCGGTGGATGCTGCAGTGTACCCAAGCGGCGTCGGGAGCAACTGCTTGAATGGGCGTTACCAGTCCACTATGTCTCTCAGTCATGGCTTTTGTGCTGTCAGTACAGATACCAACACATCTTGACCACCAAAGTCTATTTGACGTCACAAAGCTTCCAGTACTTTAAAATATCCTCTCATGTTGTCCTGGTTTCCAGTGGCTTGCGAAAGAGGATGTCTTCCTTAATTTACCCCCCCCCATTAACGTAACGAACATATACCAGGAGCTGTGCCAGGCCCGCCACATCTCTTGACACACCCAGCTGTAACGCACTGGCTTGTATGTGAAGCAGTAACTGTTTCAAACATTTCCTGCGTAATTGTTTCAAAACACTGATGCGTCGTGAAACAGTGTTGTTTGATGATGTCATTGTCTGTATAGTTTTTTGGGCCTTTTCCCCAAAGCATTGTCCCAGCCATATCTGCTGCAGCAGGAAGAATTAAGTCCCCCACAATAGTATGGGACTTTCCAGTCCTAGCCACTCGGTAGCTCACCATATAAGACGCTTCTAGCCCCTTCTTATTAATGGTATCTGTTGCTTTCATACATGTCTTACTACTCGAAAGTCTTGTCATGTTTTGTTTCTAAATGTCTGTGCAAGAGTGAAGGTTTCCCGTGAGAGAGTAACGGTTAATGTGATTGGATGTTAATTATTTGACGAGGCAACCTGTATTTGACATGGTGTTATTTTGCTGAACACCAGATGGTTTGATTTTATTTTTGGCAGTGAAACGAGGCTACTCAGGCGAGAAAAAAACCTCACCCAAATGTATAGCCCAGTTGGAAAATATAAATGTACTGTTTGAAAATGTGATGAAAAATATATATATATTTTTTTATGTGAATCACATTTTTATTTGGCGTACACCCTACGGCATTGCGTGTACCCCCAGTTTGGGAATACCTGCTGTAAAGAATCATCTGTTTCCAAAGGCGTCGAAGTTATCAATAAAAGTTATGCTAAAAGAGCTTCTATAGTCTTTTAGTCAGATGTGTAATGCCAGTAGCCTGCTCAATCTTTCTCTGCCTCGGCCCAGTGATGGCACACAGCCTGAAATAATCGTAAATGCCTTGTTGCAGCCATGACGCATGTTTTGGAATATTTCTATTCTGTACATGCTTCCTTCTTTTTACTCTGTCATTTAGGTTAGTATTGTGGAGTAACAACAATGTTGTTGATCCATCCTCCATTTTCTCATATCACAACCATTAAACTCTGTAACAGTTTTTTAAAATCTATATATTTATTTTTGTATTTTACCCCCTTTTTCTCCCCAATTAGATTTTTTAATTTTTTATTTAACACATCTATTAATCAGTGCCCTACTTTGCGATGCATTGAAAAACATTTCTGGTCTTTGTGGTTTAATCTGTTTGAAATTCACTGAGGGACCTTAAAGATAATTGTATGTGTGGGGTAGAGAGATGGGTTAGTCATTCGAAAATCACGTTCACCACTATTTTTGAACACGGAATTACTCCATGCAACTTATTATGTGAAGAAGTTTTGTCAAACAGTTTTGCTATATTTCAGTCTTATGTCATGTATATAAAGTGTAATTTTAGGGTTGCAAACTAAATATTTAAAACATTTCAACTCTATATCTGACATGGTGTACATCAAATCAAATCACTTTTTTTTGTCACATGCTCCTAGAAGGCCAGCATCACAGAATCGCCTCTTCACTGTTGACATTGAGGCTGGTGTTTTGCAGGTACTATTTAATGAAGCTGCCAGTTGAGAACTTGTGAGGCGTCTGGTTAGCGCCAGTATGCGCTGTTCTGTGAAGGGAGTAGTACACAGCGTTGTACGAGATCTTCAGTTTCTTGGCAATTTCTCGCATGGAATAGCCTTCATGTCCCAGAACAAGAATAGACTGACGAGGTTCAGAAGAAAGTTCTTTGTTTCTGGCCATTTTGAGCCTGTAATCGAACCCACAAATGCTGATGATCCAGATACTCAACTAGTCTAAAGAAGGCCATTTTATTGCTTATTTAATCAGGGCAACAGTTTTCAGCTGTGCTAACATAATTGCAAAAGGGTTTTCGAATGCTCAATTAACCTTTTAAAATGATAAACTTGGATTAGCCAACACAATGTGCCATTGGGACACAGGAGTGATGGTTGCTTATAATGGGCCTCTGTACGCCTATGTAGATATTCCATTAAAAAATCAGCCGTTTCCAGCTACAATACTCATTTACAACATTAACAATGTCTACACTGTATTTCTGATCAATTTAATGTTATTTTAGTGGACAAAAAATGTGCTTTTCTTTCAAAAACAAAGACATTTCTAAATTTTTGAACGGTAGTGTGATGACGTTAAATCAATGTGGAATACTGATTTGGTTTGCAAAAAGTAATCAACGTAATAGAATTTGGGCTTTTTAAATCCAATGGTATGGTGACATTTATTGTTGACATCACATTTAATTTAAGATAGTTGACAACTCAGATGTTGAACTGACATCTGTTCCCAGTTGGAAGAGATTGGCCATTTTTTGTTTGATTCTTTACATCCACTGGGTTTCACAAGATGACAGCCTGGTTTGGTCAGGAGTCCGTAACACATTAAACAACACAAATTACAAGTCAAACGCCCATTTAGCAAGCTAAATGTATAGCTTGTTGGCTACTGTTAGCTAGTCAGCTAGCTTGTTAAATAGCAATTTTCGCAAATTAACTTTATATGACCAAAAAATATGCCTATTCGTTAATCTACATTAACTTATTCCTGTTAACTGTTATAAGTTATAATTACTTACATTTGCTTCCCCCCACAATCATACATTTGCTTCCCCCAACACCCCCCCAGTTGTAGCTCCTTTCAGTGGCGCTCTGCCCTGGAGAGCAAAGCAGGACACAGCTCTCGTCTCGAATCGTGAAACGTGTAGTTTCCTTTCCATCTGGGAAGCAGGCACACAAAAAAATCAAGACAAGCCCACTTCTGGATACTTTGACCGAACTGACAGACCCCAACTCCTTCACCCAGCCTGAGAGGTATTGGGAATGAGCCCAAGGCTAAGAGCACTTAAATAGGTCAAGGGGTGTGCATATGTAAGAATAAAGACTAATGGTTGAGGGAGTTGGTGGTATCATGTATCTATTTATCCAACCCACTATCACAGGTTAATGTGAAAGAGACAAATTATTTATTGGAAATTCAATTATTTGTGTACAGTACACAATTTTGTATACAGAGCATTGCACAGATAAAGACAGTAAGCTAATTAAGATTGAAATGGTAGGAGGGAGGTTGGTCAGGGGGGATGGATGGGCCAGGGGTTGGAACCAAAATAATTTTACAATCGTTTCATTCTGAACAGAATTAAAAAAAATTGTTCCAATGTCCGACCACCAAAATACATTTCAGAACCAGTTTGAACCCCCCAAAATGTACGGGTTGTATAATTTCTTTCTGTTCCTTTTTAAACCTCTTTTTTACATTAGCTCTACATTAAATTACTTCACCAATCAGTGCAGGCGGGCAAGCTAGGGTTGTTTACATGTGCGATGGACAGCCAATTGTAGGGTGCGAAATGTGACTGAAATTTTGCAGCGGGGAGAGAGCTTGGATTGAAGCACTGTGTATCATGTTATGACATGCATTATCTGAATTAGGCCCACAGAATTATACCCATTGAGGAGCAGCTTCTATGGAGGAACTTTGAACATCTTTGAACTTCCAAGTTGGGAGTTAGGTTGCCTAAACATGCACACAAACTGGCAAAGATTTTCAGTTGGCAGGCAGACACTGGAGTAAGTTTCTGAGTAACAGAGTGAAGGTCTTTGCATAGGCACCTTGTTGCATTTTTGTGGGACTGAAAAAAATCCCCAGAACGTAAAATAACATTATTAACCGGTTCCCATGCTTTTAAAATAATGGTTCTGTCCCGGATCAGTATAGATCACTTTTGTTCCCAATTCTGATTCTGTTCCTCAAAAAATGTGGTTATTTTCCCGTTTGTTCCAACCCTTGCTAATAATGCAAAGATCTAGCAACCCAAACATTGCGTGTTCGAATCACATCATGGACAACTTTATCATTTTAGCATTTTAGCGACTCTGTTTGTGGCGTGTGTGCAGAAAAGGCTTCTTCCGCATCCCTCTCCCATACAGCTTCTCCTTGTGCAAAGTGCACTGAATTGTTGAACGATGCACAGTGACACCATCTGCAGCAAGATGATGTTGTAGGTCTTTGGAGGTCGTCTGTGGGCTGATTTTGACCGTTCTCACCATCCTTTGCCTTTGCCTCTCCGATATTTTACTTGGCCTGCCACTTCTGGCCTTAACAAGAACTGTGCCCGTGGTCTTCCATTTCCTCACTATGTTCCTCACAGTGGACACTGACAGCTTAAATCTCTGCGATAGCTTTTTGTAGCCTTCCTCTAAACCATAATGTTGAACAATCTTTGTTTTCAGGTCATTTGATAGTTGTTTTGAGGCCCCCATGTTGCCATTATTCAGAGGAGAGTCAAAGAGAACAACAACTTGCAATTGGCCACCTTAAATACCTTTTCTCATGATTGGATGCACTTGTTTATGAAGTTCAAGGCTTAATGAGCTCACCAAACCAATTGTGTGTTCCAATTAATCAGTGCTAAGTAGTTACAGGTATTCAAATCAACAGAATGACAAGAGTGCCCACATTTTTGCATAGCCTATTTTTCACATCTGATTTAATTTCATACAACTTAATATTGCTACACTAAAAATCATTGTCTGGACAATACCCCAGTACTCAGCTTTTATTAGAAAATGAATGGCATGCCACTGTGATCATTTTCTGTGACAACAGAGTAAATTATTATGCAGCCTCAGAGGGGTGCCCAAACTTTTTCATACCACTTAGCTAGCATGTTACTTAACCCTAACCCATAACCTTAACCCCTAGCCTAGATCATGTTAGCCACCTAGCTAACAAAAATTTGGAATTTGTAAGAAAATTGTGTAATGTACACGACTGCGTTATGAAGAAAATCACCTGTCACAAATTTGGAATAAGTCATGTGTGTCTATTCCACAGTAAGCAGTGCTAGTGTGTTCATTTATCCAGGTATGCTGGGTAATGGCTAGAGTTAAAGGGATACTGTGAGATTCTGTTAAGAATACGTTAGAGTACCTGTACACTTCCAGTCATTGCGCTAAAGCTAGTTAGCATTGGCTCGCGAAACTAGCTCTAACGTCCTTCATACAGCAGGCAGATACAACAACAAAAAAGATATCCACGAGTTCATTAACTGCCAAAATCTTCTAGTATCCCTTGAAGCTAATAGGGATCAGACTCTCTGACGATACTCATTATGGTCATTAAAATACAAACCACACCATGAATATTATGGCAGTTGGAAATGTTACATAAACTTGCTTTTCTTTAGTCAAATCAGATACACAGTGGTTTCCTTTAGTTTCATAACAAAACATTCTGTTTTGGCAATTCAGTTACTTGATTTGTGGCTGTTGTTTTGTTATTGTTGTTTCGTTGCTTTTACTAAATACTTGAGGAGGCAGCTGTTTCATATCTTTGTCTGAAGTTAAACAAATTGAAATGTCTGGGCAGAATGAATTGAATAATGACAAAGCTGGTTTTGCGGGCATGTCTTTAGTTTGGTAGGCCATATGGTGATATAATTGCACCGGTACCCATGATTTTGATGATGAGCGCCCCTTCAGAAATGTTTGGTGCATCCTTTTGAGACACTCAACACATTGTTAGCATTACACATTGAGAGACCATAACAAATGGCAGCATATTCCAATATCATTTCCACAACCAATTCTCCACTGATTTGCTAACATGGCAACATAAATGAGACCTTTACCCTGAATGGCCTATACAGATGGAACATACCCCAGACGTATATCGTCAGGCAGCGTACAGACAGACTCAGTGTGCCAACTCTGAAACCTGGACCCAATAATGAGCAGCAAATTCTATTCTGGGATCTCAGGAATCCAGGATTCTTCAGCCTCTGTCAGAGTTCCAAATGGCAACCTATTCCCTATATACTCCACTACTCTTGACCAGATCCCTGTATTGGCTATGTAGGGAATAGGGTGCTATTTGGGACTCAGCCCAGGAATCTTCATCCCCTCCTACTAGATCATTCCTGCAAGGAGGGCGCAGACCGAAGTGGTGGGACATGTGTGTCCCAAATGGCACCCTATTACCTATATAGTGCACTACTCTCGACTTAAAGTGGTACACTATATAGGGAATAGGGTGCTATTTGGCTCTGCTCAAAAGTAGTAGACTATAGGGAATAGGTTGGCATTGGGGATGAAGCCATAGTTTTCCCCTTCTTATTTTTTCCTTGAAACATGCGTGACTCCTGATAATCTTTTCTGTGTCTGGGACGACTCTTTTTCTTTCTTCCTCTACGTGTCCAACAGCAATATTTTACCACTTTGGATCATTTGAAGATCCGGAATATCAATCTCCTATGTGTGATAGATTGTTGACACTTTATTTGCATCCCAAATGGCACCATATTCCCTATATAGTGCACTACTCTTGACCAAGGGCTCTTTCCCGAAGTAATGCACTATATAGGGAATAAGATGCTGTTTGGGAAACAGCCTTTAACTTTGATGTAGAGATACAGTGCCTTCAGAAAGTATTTGTTTTTGGTCATAGGTCCAGGCTGAAGAATTGCAGTATTTACCTGGAGCTAACCCTGCAGATAGCACTACGGGGCGATCTGAAAAATCATAGTCAATCGA
Source organism: Oncorhynchus tshawytscha (assembly GCF_018296145.1). Taxonomy (NCBI): domain Eukaryota; kingdom Metazoa; phylum Chordata; class Actinopteri; order Salmoniformes; family Salmonidae; genus Oncorhynchus; species Oncorhynchus tshawytscha. The sequence goes on from NC_056453.1 coordinate 31,870,010, forward strand.
TCAATAATTTAATAATACTTTCAGCAAACATGTTTATTTTCAATTTACAATTTGTAGGAACAATGAGAATATAAAGGTTCAGAACTTTTGTGAAACATCACAGCACAGTTGAAAAATATATGGCAAATAGAAATCCAATATGGATGGCGTTAAGATATAGATGGGATGGGTTGGGACTAATAACAACCAGATAACTAATGTAAAACATATTGTGCCCGTAAAACGTATATAGGTATATAGGTTAAGGACAAGAGTTAAAAACAAACAAAATAAAACTATTGTAAAATAGACTGTCCATAAAATGTATATAGTATGAATAAGCTGGAAATACAGGCCTAAGCATTGTTGTTCACTAGCTTGCTCCAATTGAGGGAGGGGTGGTAAGGTTGGAGGGTAATAAAGGAAATATATATATTTTTAAAGATGTGTGTGTGTGTGTGTATATATATATATTTTTTTTTTATATGCATGTATATGTATACACTACCAGTCAAAAGTTTTAGAACATCTACTCATTCAAGGGTTTGTTTATTTTATTTGTACTATTTTCTACATTGTAAAATAATAGTGAAGACGTCAAAACTATGAAATTACACATATGGAATCATGTAGTAACCAAAAAAGTGTTTATTTTATATTTGAGATTCTTCAAAGCAGCCACCCTTGGCCTTGCTGACAACTTTGCACACTCTTGGCATTCTCTCAACCAGCTTTACCTGGAATGCTTTTCCAGCAGTCTTGAAGGAGTTCCCACATATGCTGAGCACTTGGCTTCTTTTCCTTCACTCTGCAGTCCGACTCATCCCAAACCATTTCAATGTGGTTGAAGTTGGGGGATTGTGGAGGCCAGGTCATCTGATGCAGCACTCCATCACTCTCCTTCTTGGTAAAATAGCCCTTACGCAGCCTGAAGGTGTGTTGACTCATTGTCCTGTTGAAAAACAAAAACTATTTTTTTATTTTTTTATTTTACCTTTATTTAACCAGAACAAGTTCTCATTTAAAATTGCGACCTGGCCAAGATAAAGCAAAGCAGTTCGACACATACAACGACACAGAGTTACACATGGAGTAAAACAAACATACAGTCAATAATACAGTAGAAACAGTACAGTATATACGATGTGAGCAAATGAGGTGAGATAGGGGAGGTAAAGGCAAAAAAAGGCCATGGTGGCAAAGTAAATACAATATAGCAAGTAAAACACTGGAATGGTAGATTTGCAGTGGAAGAATGTGCAAAGTAGAAATAAAAATAATGGGGTGCAAAGGAGCAAAATAAATAAATAATATAATAAATAATATAATAAATGATAGTCCCACTAGCCCAAACCAGATGGGATGGCGTATCACTGGAGCATGCTGTGGTTGAGTGTGCCTTGAATTCTAAATACGTCAAAGACACTGTCACCAGCAAAGCACCCTCACACCATAACACCTCCTCCTCCATGCTTCACTGTGGGATATACACATGCAGAGATCATCCGTTCATCAACACCGTCTCTCACAAAGACACGGCGGTTGGAACCAAAAATCTCAAATTTGGACTCCAGACCAAAGTACAAATTTCCAACGGTCAAATGTCCAATCAATCAATCAAATGTATTTATAAAGCCCTTCTTACATCAGCTGTCACAAAGTGCTGTACAGAAACCCAGTCTAAAACCCCAAACAGCAAGCAATGCAGGTGTAGAAGCACGGTGGCTAGGAAAAATTCCCTAGGAAGGCCAGAACTCAGGAAGAAACCTAGAGAGGAACCAGGCTATGAGGGGTGGCCAGTCCTCTTCTGGCTGTGCCGGGTGGAGATTATAACAGAACATGGCCAAGATGTTCAAATTTTCATAGATGACAAGCAGGGTAAAATAATAATGATCACAGTGGTTGTCGAGGGTGCAACAGTTCAGCACCTCAGGAGTAAATGTAAAACCTTAGCGCTTGATGTTTTTTGCGACTGCACTTTCAAAGATCTTGAAATTGTCCATATTGACTGACCTTCAAGCCTTAAAGAAATGCTGGACTGTAATTTCTCTTTGCTTATTTGAGCTGTTCTTGCCATAATATGGACTTGGTCTTTACCAAATAGGGCTATCTTCTATATACCACCCTTAGCTTGTCACAACACAACTGATTGGCTCAAACGCATTAAGAAGGAAAGAAATTCTACAAATTAACTTTTCAGAAGGAACACCTGTTAATTGAAATGCATTCCATGTGACTACCTCATGAAGCTTGTTGAGAGAATGCCAAGAGTGTGCAAACCTGTCATCAAGGCAAAGTGTGGCTATTTGAAGAATCTCAAATATAAAATATAGTTTGATTTGTTTAACACACATGTTTACTACATGATTCCATATGTGTTATTTAATAGTTTTGATGTCTTCACTATTATTCTACAATGTAGAAAATAGTAAAAAAATAAAGAAAAACCTTGAACGAGTAGGTGTTCTAAAACTGTTGACCGGTAGTGTATAAATATATCGTTATTTTCAAAAAAATATATTGGGGATTGGAAGTGATGCAGACAATTATATTGTTGGAAACTACAATCTATCTGCAATATTAAAATTGATTTACCCCCCAAAATTATAATTTTATATATACATATATATTTTTTCTTTCTCTCTGTACCATCTACACACAATACCCCATAACTACAAAGTGAAAATATTGAAAATGTAATGTAAATAAACACCCTTCTACAGAAGAACTTGTGCGGCTCCGCCATCTTTTTATTTGGCTAGAGATGAGGTTTTCCAGTTTAGCCTTCTGGCCTACTATGTGACAAGGACATAAAGTGAATTTCTTTGGCATATGTTTTTCAGTTTTACTTTAGTGCCTTATTGCAAGCAGGATGCATGTTTTGGAATATTTTTAATTCCTTACAGGCTTCCTTCTTTTCACTCTGTAATTTAGGTTAGTATTGTGGAGTAACTACAATGTTGATCCATCCTCAGTTCTCTTATCACAGCCATTACACTCTGTAACTGTTTTAAATTCACCATTGTCCTTAAGGTGAAATCTTTGTAGTGACTGGGTGAATTGATAGACCATCCAAAGTGTAATTAATAACTTCACCATCTTCAAAGGAATATTGAAAGTCTGCCTTCTTTTTTTTTTTTTTTTACACACATCTACTAATAATTGCCCTTTTTTGCGAGGCATTGGAAAACCTCCCTGGTCTTTGTGTGTGAAACTGTGTCTGAATCTGTGTTTGAAATTCACTGCTCAATTGAGGGACCTTACAGATAATTGTATGTGTCGGGAACAGAGATGAGGTCGTCATTCGCAAATCATGTTAAACACGGAGTGAGTCCATGCAATTTATTGTTTGACTTGTTGAGCACATTTTTACTCCTCAACTTATTTAGGCTTGCCATAACAAAGGGGTTGAATACTTTGACTAAATATGTTTCAGCTTGTCATTTGAAATTAATTTGTAAAAATGTCAAAGAACAATTCCACTTTGACATTATGGGGTATTGTGTGTAGGCCTGTGACACAATCTCAATTTAATCAGTTTAGAATTTAGGCTATAACACAACAACATGTGGGAAAAGTCCAGGGGTGGGAATACTTTCTGAACTGAATGTGAAATGACAACTATATGTGCTCAGATTTTATATTATCTTTAAATGTAAAGGTCAAACTTGAAGAAAGTTTTGTCAGGATTCTTCATTAACTTCAATGGAACACTAGGGCGTCCTACCCCGTTAGCCTAGATTGCGAACGACAATGGCCATGGGTTGAATTAGGGGCTGCATTCAATCCGTAACACGGAAGGTCCGAATCATGGAAGGTCCGTATTGAAATGTAAAGGTAATTTCCAATTGAGCCAACATATGCAGCGTTTACCGTGAATGTAGTCTACACAAACGCGGGTACACTGCCTTTCAATTTCATTGGAGCTATAAAGAGGATATTCCGCAATACTTCTGTGATACAGATTGAATCCAGCCCTAGTTCTAAAATAAGACATGGACCATCACTTTATTGGACTGAATCCTTGTTGTGCTTCCAGTCTGTCTAGTGGCCTTCCACACAGAAATATTAGCTGATGTTCTAGTTCGTCCAAGTGAATGGGCTCAGTTTGCATGTGTCATCAATCAAAAATAAATAACTAAATATATATTATTATTTTTGCAAAAAGGACAGGAACGCACAAAAATACCCAAAAGGAAGATAGAATGAAAGAAACTGACTTGATCTTCAAACTGATCTGTCATCACTAAAGTGTGTGATGACAGGAGTAAGCCAGCCAGCCAAGCACTGATTGTTTCACTTGAGAACTGTTTCACAATGTACTGAGGGGGTATTTCACAGCACCTAAAAACAATGAAATTATCAACAATAAACATTTCACATACCTGGAACTCCTGACAAAATAATTAATCTTACTAAATGTCATTGTAAACACAACACAAATAAATAGCATTTTAAGTTAGTTCGTATTTAATAGTCCAGTGGATAGGTGAAATAATTGTTCCATTTTATGATACAAGTATCAAACGTGGTACACTAATACTAAATACCTAAAGAAGGCGGTCTGGGATGCCTGTCAGTCAACCAGGGTGGCCATTTTAATAAAATGGCTGCCCTCCTGATTTCCTGTTGATGATGCTTATTATGCATTAAGGTTGAACCAAAAGAATACATGTAACAAATATGAAATTAAATACGAAACAATTAAATATTTGAAATTGAATTAAACAATAATGTATGTTAATGCTAATATTATGTACAATATTTAATTGTGTTTCTATATGATAACAATAACCTAATATGTTTAATATGCCATACACTATTGTTTTTTAACAGTTTCACTAATGAATTCTAATTAACTTAATAATTATGACACACCCCTCACTATTGTCATTGGTTGCACTAATCGCCGTAAGACAGCACCTCCAAACAAATGAATTTTTCTGGGTGTGCGCCAGCTCATGTTTTTTATTCTAGAAGAAGATAGGGTAAAATAATTCCAAACATAAAAATTATTTTGCAATGTTATCTACCCCCTAAGTAAACTCCACAGATAATATAAACACTCATTCTGACCATAAAGTACTCTTACGACCTTATTTTTGGCTATAGTGCCGTCGCAGATTTTGTCCATTACCCCCGTGGCGGTCGTTTCCAATATGGCCACTGACAAATAGGCTAAGGAACCCAAGATAGGTAACTGTTCGGATAGATGTCACCAGGGGTGCTCTGCTCCCGTCAGAGACCAAGCAGATGACAGAGAGTGCCAAAGTTCACATATTTACTGAGGACTTGTGGTTCGACATGGTAAAGTTGGATTTACGTGTGGTTCTGCAACAAAGGTAAGACATAAGCAGGTTGCATAACAAAAATGTAAATAATAAGTGATAAGGATGAAGCTATTCAATCAATATATCTCAAATAAGGAAATAAAGAATTTACATGACATCTTAATGTAATGACTTAACTAAAATATACATTGAAATAGGAAAGAAACTTATTCTTAACTTGGATGCAAACAACTGGAAAGAAACTGAGGAATGGCTTGACAGGATTTAAATACAATCTAAAGTTGTGAATGGCCTATCAGGGTGTAACAGGGTTATATTGGTGATTCCCATTGCCACTTTATTGTTAAGACAATGGGTTTTTGGTTTTAGTTTGGTCTTGCCTTCACCTACTCAACAGGGCATCTTATTGGCTGGTTTGCGACACTTGCATACGAGGGAGGATGTTTCAGTTAGAATCATCCCAGTGAACAAGCACCAAACCAGCGGTAAGTTGTTGGTTGCAAAGCACTGTACGTCAAAAGTGATTTTTATACTCCCAAGTGATGATTTAAATGTACCATTTATATACATTTGTTTGTAAATGTTATTCGAACATCAGACATAAGATGCAGCGTTTTTTGGTGAATATTTGTTGTGCATTTTGTTGTAGAGAATTCCCGCTAATACTAGCTAGCAACTTACTGTGTCTGGTGGGGGGGTTCGTATATTTTGTACAGTGCGTGTGTGCAGAGTTGGATGGTGAACTGTGCATTGCATGATGTGCAATTTTGTGCTGTTCCTATCAGAATAAATCTCCATGACTGGTGCTACACGTTGGAGCTCGTGTCGATGATTGATTGTACACAACGCAAGAAGAGTACTGTTACAAGGGCAGTCCTGATAATTAGTGAGTGTATGGCAATGAGAGAGGGTCAACAGGTGGAATCAACTTGGTTGATCAAGTTCATCTGAATAGTATGCCGCTTTTGTACGGCCGCCAACTAGCTGCATGGGGCGGTATTGGACACGATTCACATGGCCATATCTCCATAAATAATTGGTACATACAGACCAGTGATGACTTAAGATGTGTGAAGGGGTCTGGAAAACACAATAAAAGGGTCAAAATGTACCATATACAGTGCATTTGGAAAGTATTCAGACCTTTTTCCACATGTTGTTACGTTACAGCCTTATTCTAAAATGGATTAAATTGTTTTTTTCCTCATCAATCTAGACACAATACCCCATAATGACAAAGCAAAAACAGGTTTTATACATTTTTACAAATGTATTAAATGCAAAAAACTGAAGTAACACATTTACAATATTCAGACCCTTTACTCAGATCCTCTCAAGCTCTGTCAGGTTGGATGGGGAGCATTGCTGCACAGCTATTTTCATGTCTCTCCAGAGATGTCTCTCCAGAGATGTTCGATCGGGTTCAAGTCCGAGCTCTGGTTGGGCTACTCAAGGATATTCAGAGGCTTGTCCCCAAGCCAGTCCTGTGTTGTCTTGGCTGTGTGCTTAGGGTTGTTGTCCTGTTGGAAGGTAAACCTTCGCCCCAGTCTGAGGTCCTGAGCACTCTGGAGCAACTTTTCATCAACAATCTCTCTTTACTTTGTGCCATTCATCTTTCCCTCCATCTTGACTCGTCTCCCAGTCCCTGCCACTGAAAAACATCCCCACAGCATGATGCTGCCACCACCATGCGGCACCGTAGGGATGGTGCCAGGTTTCCTCCAGGCGTGATGCTTGGCATTCAGGCCAAAGAGTTCAATATTGCTTTCATCAAACCAGATAATCTTGTCTCTCATGGTCTGAGAGACCTTTAGGTACATTTTGGCAAACTTCAAGCGGGTTGTCATGTGTCTTTTACTGAGGAGTGGCTTCTGTCTGGCCTCTTTACCATAAAGGCCTTTATTGGTGGAGTGCTGCAGAAATGGTTGTCCTTCTGGAAGGTTCTCCCATCTCCACAGAGAAACTCTGGAGCTCTGTCAGAGTGACCATCGGGTTCTTCGTCACCTCCTTGACCTACGCCCTTTTCCCCCGATTGCTCAGTTTGGCTGGGTGGCCAGCTCTAGGAAGAGTCTTGGTGGTTCCAAACATCTTCCATTTAAGAATGATGGAGGCCACTGTGTTCTTTGGCACTTCCAATGCTGCAGAAATGTTTTGGAACCCTTCCCCAGAACTGTGCTTCGACACAATCCTGTCTCGGAGCTCTACGGACAATTCCTTCGACCTCATGGGTTGGTTTTTGTCTGGGGAACGGGCGGGCCAGTCCATAGCATCAATGCCTTCCTCTTACAGGAACTGCTGACACACTCCAGCCACATGAGGTCTAGCATTGCCTTGCATTAGGAGGAACCCAGGGCCAACCGCATCAGCATATGGTCTCACAAGGGGTCTGAGGATCTCATCTCGGTACCTAATGGCAGTCAGGCTACCTCTGGCGAGCACATGGAGGGCTGTGCGGCCCCCCAAAGAAATGCCACCCCACACCATGACTGACCCACCGCCAATCCGGTCATGCTGGAGGATGTTGCAGGCAGCAGAACGTTCTCCACGGTGTCTCCAGACTGTCACATGTGCTCAGTGTGAAACTGCTTTCATCTGTGAAGAGCACAGGGCGCCAGTAGCGAATTTGCCAATCTTGGTGTTCTCTGGCAAATGCCAAACATCCTGCACAGTGTTGGGCTGTAAGTACAACCCCCACCTGTGGACGTCGGGCCCTCATACCACCCTCATGGAGTCTGTTTCTGACCGTTTGAGCAGACACATGCACATTTGTGGCCTGCTGGAAATAATTTTGCAGGGCTCTGGCAGTGCTCCTCCTGCTCCTCCTTGCACAAAGGCGGAGGTAGCGGTCCTGCTGCTGGGTTGTTGCCCTCCTACGGCCTCCTCCACGTCTCCTGATGTACTGGCCTGTCTCCTGGTTGCGCCTCCATGCTCGGGACAATACGCTGACAGACACAGCAAACCTTCTTGCCACAGCTCGCATTGATGTGTCATCCTGGATGAGCTGCACTACCTGAGCCACTTGTGTGGGTTGTAGACTCTGTCTCATGCTACCACTAGAGTGAAAGCACCGCCAGCATTCAAAAGTGACCAAAACATCAGCCAGGAAGCATAGGAACTGAGAAGTGGTCTGTGGTCACCACCTGCAGAACCACTCCTTTATTGGGGGTGTCTTGCTAATTGCCTATAATTTCCACCTGTTGTCTATTCCATTTGCACAACAGCATGTGAAATGCATTGTCAATCAGTGTTGCTTCCTAAGTGGACAGTTTGATTTCACAGAAGTGTGATTGACTTGGAGTTACATTGTGTTGTTTAAGTGTTCCCTTTATTTTTTTGAGCAGTGTATATCTCCATCACTGTTTGCAAAAAAGACATTTCAATGCAGCACGTATTGGAGTAGTTATAGGCTATAGGCCAGATACAGATACAGATACATTTCTTGTTGGCCTTTTATGAACACATTTCATGCAATTCTACTACATTTTATATGAATGGAGATAGTAGCAGTATCTTTTTTTAACACTATGAAAATGACAGGGTAGCCTACTGCTGACACTGACAAACAGATCAATAAAAACAACATTGTCTGATCCATATAATCGGCTTACAAAAAGGGGAGACACAAATATGACGTTCATTTAACCTGAAGAAGGAAATAATTGTCCAAAAAATCTAACAAAAGTGTCACCAACCCAATCATAAAGACAGTGAATATGTACACTCACTGGGGATATAGTTAATGTTCTCCACTGCTGTTGAGAATTTTGATAACTGAATGACAGATTGGAGTCTTTTCACTGTCATCTCTTTACAACAAGCTATTTGCTTTTCAAACGTTTTTTCCGTGATTGTACTTTTAAATATTGCGATATGCCTGCCTGGGTCTCTCTGCTTTTTTAACGTGTCATAAATACAACCCGTCATGATGTTTTTATCTGATTGTCAAACAAATACTGTGCGTATCCCCAGTGAGTGTACATATTCACATAAAATGATTTGTACCAATTATTTATGGACATTTGGCCACAAAACACCTACGTGTATTGCAATGACATTCTGTGATTGTCATTAGGCCTACACTTGTAGCCTGAATTTATGCCTCCACTGTTGTCCTTGCGCATATCAGCCAATCATCTCATGCGTCTTTGCCAATCATCTCTGCCAGATTGTAAGTGTTCTCATCAAACCACCGAGCAATTACCAACCTGTTTCAAGTCAATTCACACGTTTCACGCGGCTGACATGCAGTAATGTTATATAGTGGCGTAATTGCCTATCTTTTTTCAGCATTTTGTGTTAATTGTGATAGTGTTCACATTTTACTGGTACGGCATACCCCACTATTTATTTAGCCGTGAAGCCGTACAGGACCGGCTTACTTTCACTCCTGGACTTACTTACTTTGTGTAAAAGCTGAAAGGTCTCATCATAAAAAGATTTGTACCAATTATTTATGGATATTTGGCCATGTGAATCTAGTCCAATATGTCCTCATGCAGCTGGTTGGTGGCCATATTGTACAAATAGTTTTAAACTCTACCAGCTATACTTAATCCAAGGTTAAACTTACCCCAGGCTTAAACTACTGCAGCTGCAACACTGATTTAAAGCTCTACTGCTGCTCTACTGCAGGGACTTTGTGATATAGAGCCACCAAATTTCACACACAGCTGGTGCATGTCAATTTTTTTTCTATAGTGCCATTGCAGATTTGGTCTTTTACCCCCCCAAATAATCTGTAATGGCACCATAGCCAAAAATCAGACATAGAGTTTAAAACTATTTGTAGAGCAGCAGTAGAGCTTTAAATCAGTGTTGCACCAGCAGCAATGCAGCACCTTCTGTGCCCAGGGACCCAAGGCCAAAGCTCCTCCCCCTCCTTGTCGTATTCTTAGCTACTCTGGACAGCTTTGAATAGGCACCACTGTTTCTCTTTCACACTCTCCTTCTGTTTCTTTTCTTCTCTTTCTCTCTCTTTCTGTTTCTTTCTCTCTTTACCCTCTTTTGCTCAATCTGTTCATCTCTCTCTTTCTCTTTTGTCTTCTGTCACATTCTCTCTTTCACTCTCTGTATTTTTCACTCTGTCTCTTCACTATCACACTCTTTCTCTCTCTAACACACATTCAGTCTAATCCTTTGTTAATCTTCTCTCTCTGCAGATCGCAGTCTTTTTCACTGTGGATTTTCCTCACTAATCCCTGTCTCTCTTATTATGTCGAAACGCTCCCTTTCCCATCTCTTTCACATCTCGTCATCACAATGGCATGACATTTAGAATGAGTCACACCACAATAAAATAAAGGGAGTAGCTTCCCTGCCATATTGTGGTTGCTTCTGTGGTTTCCCTCCTTTTTTTCTCCTGTTAATATGTGCTATTTAGAAAATGCTTTTATCCAAAGTGACTTACTGTACAGTGAGTGTATACATTTTTAGAATGTGTATGTGATTCCTGTGGGAATTGTTATTTTGTGATTTCATCTAATGGTCATTTCTTACCATATTAGACTCAGTCATAAAGACATTTTCTTTATTTAATGTATTTTCATGCATTGACACTCTTTAAAGGAATATGAGTGGGTTAATTAAAACAATTGAAATAATGACTCAAAAATAAGCGAAGTTGTAACGGTTTTCTAGTGGTGATGAAGGAGAGTCGGACCAAACTGCAGCGTGTCGATTGCGATCCATGTTTAATATCACAAAGAAACACGAACTTACAAAAAAAAAACAATAAACGAAACCGAAACAGCCTATCTGGTGCAAACTAACAACGAGTACACATAGGACACTAAGGACAATCACCCACGACAAACTCAAAGAATATGGCTGCCTAAATATGGTTCCCAATCAGAGACAACGATAAGCACCTGCCTCTGATTGAGAACCACTCCAGACAGCCATAGACCTTGCTAGACAACCCACTAAGCTACAATCCCAATACCACCACCAAAACCCCAAGACAAACACACCACAATTACAAAAACCCCATGCCACACCCTGGCCTGACCAAATACATAAAGATAAACACAAAATACTTTGACCAGGGCGTGACAGAACCCCCCCTAAGGTGCGGACTCCCGAACGCACCTCAAAACAATAGGGAGGGTCCGGGTGGGCGTCTGTCCATGGTGGCGGCTCCGGCGCGGGGACGTGGACCCCACTCCTTTAATGTCTTAGTCCCCTCTCCCTTCGTCCCTGGATAGTCCACCCTCGCCGCCGACCATGGCCTAGTAGTCCTCACCCAGAACCCCACTGGACTGAGGAACAGATCGGGACTGAAGGACAGCTCGGGACCGAGGCAGCTCGGGACTGAGGGGAAGCTCGGGAGTGAGAGAAAGCTCAGGAGTGAGAGAAAGCTCAGGAGTGAGAGAAAGCTCAGGAGTGAGAGAAAGCTCAGGAGTGAGAGGAAGCTCAGGAGTGAGAGGAAGCTCAGGAGTGAGAGGAAGCTCAGGAGTGAGAGGAAGCTCAGGAGTGAGAGGAAGCTCAGGCAGGTAGATAGATCTACCAGCTCCTGGCTGGCTGGTGGTTTCAGCAGATCCTGGCTGACTGGCAGATCCTGGCTGACTGGCAGATCTGGAAGAGTCTGGTTGACTGGCAGATCTGGAAGAGTCTGGTTGACTGGCAGATCTGGAAGAGTCTGGTTGACTGGCAGATCTGGAAGAGTCTGGTTGACTGGCAGATCTGGAAGAGTCTGGTTGACTGGCAGATCTGGAAGAGTCTGGTTGACTGGCAGATCTGGAAGAGTCTGGCTGACTGGCAGATCTGGAAGAGTCTGGCAGACTGGCGATGCTGGGCAGACCGGCGGCGCCGGGCAGACTGGCGGCGCCGGGCAGACTGGCGGCGCCGGGCAGACTGGCGACGCTGGGCAGACTGGCGACGCTGGGCAGACTGGCGGTGCTGGGCAGACTGACGACGCTGGGCAGACTGACGACGCTGGGCAGACTGGCGGTGCTGGGCAGACTGGCGATGCTGGGCAGACTGGCGATGCTGGGCAGACTGGCGATGCTGGGCAGACTGGCGATGCTGGGCAGACTGATGGCGCTGGGCAGACTGGCGATGCTGGGCAGACTGGGGGCACTGGCGGCGCTGGGCAGACTGGCGGCACTAGCTGCTCCATATAGGCTGACAGCTCTGGCGGCTTCTTACAGACTGACCGCTCTGGCGGCTCCGTGCTGACTGGCAGCTCCTTGCAGACTGGCAGCTCCTTGCAGACTGGCAGCTCCTTACAGACTGACAGCTCCGTGCAGACTGACAGCTCCGTGCAGACTGACAGCTCCGTGCAGACTGGCTGCTCCATGCAGACTGGCTGCTCCATGCAGACTGACAGCTCTGGCTGCTTCATGCAGACTGACAGCTCTGGCTGCTCCATGTAGACTGGCTGCTTCATGCAGACTGGCAGCTCGGGCTGCTTCATGTAGACTGACAGCTCTGGCTCCTCCATGCAGACTGACAGCTCTGACTGCTCCATGCAGACTGACAGCTCTGGCTGCTTCATGCAGACTGGCAGCTCTGGCTGCTCTATGTAGACTGGCTGCTTCATGCAGACTGGCAGCTCGGGCTGCTTCATGTAGACTGACAGCTCTGGCTGCTCCATGCGGACTGACAGCTCTGGCTGCTCCATGCAGACTGACAGCTCTGGCTGCTCCATGCGGACTGACAGCTCTGGCTGCTCCATGCGGACTGACAGCTCTGGCTGCTCCATGTAGACTGGCTGCTTCCTGCAGACTGGCAGCTCGGGCTGCTTCATGTAGACTGACAGCTCTGGCTGCTCCATGTCGACTGGCTGCTTCATGCAGACTGGCAGCTCGGGCTGCTTCATGTAGACTGACAGCTCTGGCTGCTCCATGCAGACTGACAGCTCTGACTGCTCCATGCAGACTGACAGCTCTGGCTGCTTCATGCAGACTGGCAGCTCAGGCTGCGCTGAACAGGCGGGAGACTCCTGCAGCGCTGTGTCGGAGGAAGGCTCTGGCTGCGCTAAACAGGCGGAAGACTCCGGCAGCGCTGGAGATGAGGAAAGCTCTAACAGCGCTAGATATGCGTGAGACTCCGGCAGCGCAGGAGAGGAGAAAGGCTCTGGCTGCGCTAAACAGGCGGGAGGCTCCGGCAGCGCTGTAGAGGAGGAAGGCTCTGGCTGCGCTGAACAGGCGGGAGGCTCCGGCAGCGCTGTAGAGGAGGAAGGCTCTGGCTGCGTTAAACAGGCGGGAGACTCCAGCAGCGCAGGAGAGGAGAAAAGCGCTGGCTGCGCTGAACAGGCGAGGCACACTGAAGGCCTGGTGCGTGGTGCTGGAACTGGTGGTACTGGATCGAGGACACGCACAGGAAGCCTGGTGCGGGGAGCTGCTACCGGAGGGCTGGGGTGTGGAGGTGGTACTGGATAGACCGGACCGTGCAGGCGCACTGGAGCTCTTGAGCACCGAGCCTGCCCAACCTTACCTGGCTCGATGCCCACTCTAGCCCGGCCGATACGAGGAGCTGGAATATACCGAACCGGGCTGTGCACCCGCACTGGAGACACCGTGCGCTCCACAGCATAACACGGTGCCTGCCCGGTCTCTCCAGCCCCCGGTAAGCACAGGGAGTTTGCGCAGGTCTCCTACCTGGCATAGCCATACTCCCTGTAAGCCCCCAAGAAATTTTGGGGCTGACTCTCGGGCTTCCATCCGCTCTGCCGTGCTAGCTCCTCATAATGCCGCCTCTCTGCTTTTGCTGCCTCCAGCTCGGCTTTGGGACGACAATAATCTCCAGGCTCATTCCAGGGTCCTTTACCGTCCAATTCCTCCTCCCATGTCCATAACTCCAGGTGGTGCAACCTCTCCCACTGTAGCTGCTGCTGCTCCTGCTGCTGCTGCCTCTGTTGCCTCTTCTCCTGTTGCTCCTTTGGGCGGCTACACTCCCCTGGTTTAGCCCAGGGTCCTCTCCCGTCGAAGATCTCCTCCCATGACCAGAAATCCTTGGTGAGCATCTCCTTTTTCGGCTGCTCCTGCCTGTTGACACGCCGCTTGGTCCGTTGGGGGTTGGGTGATTCTGTAACGGTTTTCTAGTGGTGATGAAGGAGAGTCGGACCAAACTGCAGCGTGTCGATTGCGATCCATGTTTAATATCACAAAGAAACACGAACTTACAAAAAAAAACAATAAACGAAACCGAAACAGCCTATCTGGTGCAAACTAACAACGAGTACACATAGGACACTAAGGACAATCACCCACGACAAACTCAAAGAATATGGCTGCCTAAATATGGTTCCCAATCAGAGACAACGATAAGCACCTGCCTCTGATTGAGAACCACTCCAGACAGCCATAGACCTTGCTAGACAACCCACTAAGCTACAATCCCAATACCACCACCAAAACCCCAAGACAAACACACCACAATTACAAAAACCCCATGCCACACCCTGGCCTGACCAAATACATAAAGATAAACACAAAATACTTTGACCAGGGCGTGACAGAAGTATAATTCATGAAACAATTAAAGATTCTCAAGCTCTCCAGGGTCGGGCCTCCCGGGTGGCGCAGTGGTTAAGGGCGCTGTACTGCAGCGCCAGCTGTGCCATCAGAGACTCTGGGTTCGCGCCCAGGCTCTGTCGTAAACGGCCGCAACCGGGAGGTCCGTGGGGCGACGCACAACTGGCCTAGCGTCGTCCGGGTTAGGGAGGGCTTGGTCGGTAGGGATGACCTTGTCTCATCGCGCACCAGCGACTCCTGTGGCGGGCCGGGCGCAGTGCGCGCTAACCAAGGTTGCCAGGTACACAGTGTTTCCTCTGACACATTGGTGCGGCTGGCTTCCGGGTTGGATGTGCGCTGTGTTAAGAAGCAGTGCGGCTTGGTTGGGTTGTGTATCGGAGGACGCATGACTTTCAACCTTTGTCTCTCCCGAGCCCGTACAGGAGTTGTAGCGATGAGACAAGATAGTAGCTACTAAAAAACTATTGGATACCACAAAATTGGGGAGAAAAAGGGGTACAATTTTAAAAAATTATTATAATAATTTTAAAAAAGGTCTCCAGGGTCTATATTGGTGTTGAATAGCTGAGTAATTTCTGTTGCTCCTCAACTCAGTTCCTCTACTGAGAAGCCCACTGTGAGTCTGCGAGTCTGGAAGTCATTATCAGATGATTGCATTTCAATAATGAATACAACAGCAGGGAAAAGGGGAGAGAATGGATAGTGGAAGGGACACTGATTGCTATTATGTAACACCAGCCGTTAATGTTAATTTAGTCTCAGATCATTGCCTTATTAATGGCACAACTCCAAAAAACACAAAACATGACAATTAACAAAATACTGATACACTAATAGACAAGGATAGTCACACAAGTTTAAAATACAACAATATACAAGTAATATACAGTGTAATAATAAAAATTGTACAAACAATACAACTAAAAACATGTTTGTGTGTGTGTGTCCCCTCACAGTCCCTGCCATTCCATAAAATGTTGTTTAATCTTTTTTTAAAGTTATTTTTCTGTTTGCTTGAGTAATTAGAGATGGAAGGCAGTTCCATGTGATCATGGCTCTGTGTAATACTGTGCGTTGCCGTGAATTTTTTGGGTCTCGGGGACTGTGAAGAGGCCCCTGGTGGCAAGTCTTGTGGGGTATGTACGGGTGTCTAAACTGAATGTTATTTGATTATACAGACCATCTAGCATATTCATTACAGTAATACTTATCATAAAAACTAGAAGAGTATCAGTTAATCTCTCATCAACCCGCAACCAGGAAAGACTGGCATGCATGTTGTTGATGTTAGTTCTGTATGTGCAGTTAAGGACAAGGCATGTTTTGAGCCAGCTGCAGCTTTGCTAGGTCTTTCTTTGCTGCACTTGACCATATTACCGGACAGTAATCAAGACAGAACAAGACTAGAGCCTGAACAACTAGTACAGTTGATTTTTGTGTGAAATATTTTTTAGAACAGACAATCTTGGTGTTCTCTGGGGACAGGTTGAAAAGCATTAAACATTTATGTCAATTTAGCCAGCTAGCTTGCAGTTGCTAGCTAAGTTGTCCTATTTAGCTAGCTTGCTGTTGCTAGCTTGTTTGTCCTGGGCTATTAACGTTGAGTTGTTATTTTACCTGAAATGCCCAAGGTCCTCTAATTAATCCACACATAAAACGGTCAACCGAATCATTTCTAGTTATCTCTCCTCCTTCCAGGCTTTTTCTTCTTTGGACTTTATATGATGATTGGTGTCTAACTTTCATAATAAGGTGTATTACCACAACCGACTAACCTCAGTTTATCTTTCAATCACCCACGTGGGTATATCCAATGAGGAGATGGCACGTGGGTATCTGCTTCTATAAACCAATGAGGAGATGGGAGAGTTAGGACTTGCACCGCATTCAGCATCACAAATAGAACTGACTTCTATTTCAGCGCTTGGAAACGCAGACATTCGTTGGCGCGCGCGAGCAGTGTGGGTGCAATCATTGAATAACATGTATATGTACATTTATTTTGCAACACTCGCGCTTACACACATATGTTTGTTGTACTATCCTTGTGGGGACCAAACAATGATTCCCATTCAAAATCCTATTTTACCTAACCCTAACCCTAAACCAAACCTTAACCCCTAACCCTACTTCTAACCCTAATTGTATCACTAACCCTAAAATAGACTTTTTCCTTGTCAGGACCAGCGAAGTGTTCCCACTTGTCTGAATTTTTCTTGTTTTACTATCTGGTCCCCATGAGAATTGGTAAACCAAAAACACGGATGCACACACACACACACACACACACACAGTATCACATACACACAAACACACCCGCACACACACACACACAGTATCACATACACATAAGTATATTTTCTCAATGGAAAAAAGTACACGTTGATACTTTCCGTTGAAGGCTAGATTTGCCATTATACCAGACTCCTCCCTCTTCCTCCGTCCCAATTAAATCCATATAATAATCGCCATGATGGCATCCAGAATCCGCTCCTCACATGTAACATAATTCTACATCATGGCTTGGCACTGCTAATACTGGGCTAATGTTATCCATCACTAAAGGGTATCAAACCTGGGTACTTCAGACAGCTGAAGACTGCATTTATCTCGATGCTGCTTCGTACCCAAAATGATTTACTTTACTAAATGATGTCCATATTTGGAGTAGTACTACAACCACAGAATGTTGCGTCAACCTCATTCAGTGTGGATATGTCTTACACATGTATAATGTGACGTATGTGGCACGGTCTACAGACAATCACAGACTACAAAAAGAAAACCAGCCACGTCACGGACACCGACGTCTTGCTTCCAGACAAACTAAACACCTTCTTTGCCCGCTTTGAAGATAATACAGTGCCACCGATGTGGCCACTATCAAGGACTGTGGGCTCGCCTTCTCCGTGGACAACGTGAGTAAGACATTTAAACATGTTAACCCTTGCAAGGCTGCCGGCCCCGACGGCATCCCTAGCTGCGTCATCAGACGAGTCTTCTGTCCACACGTGCTTCAAGATGGCCACCATTGTTCCTGTACCCAAGAAGGCAAAGGTCATTGAACTAATTGACTATCACCCCATAGCATTCACTTCTGTCATCATAAAGTGCTTTGAGAGGCTAGTCAAGGATCATATTTCCTCCACCTTACCTGTCACCCTAGACCCACTTCAATTTGCTTACCGCCCCAATAGGTACACAGACGATGCAATCACCATAACACTGCACATTGTCCTATCCCATCTGGACAAGAGGATTACCTATGGAAGAATGCTGTTCATTGACTATAGCTCAGCATTCAACATCATAGTACCCTCCAAGCTCATCATTAAGCTAGAGACCCTGGGTCTCAACGCCGCCCTGTTTAATTGGGTCCTGGACTTCCTGACGGGCTGCCCCCAGGTGGTGACGGTAGGAAACAACATCTCCACTTCGCTGATCCTCAACACTGGGGCCCCACAAGGGTGCATGCTCAGCCTCCTCCTGTACTCCCTGTTCACCCATGAATGTGTGGCCATGCACGCCTCCAACTCAATCATCAAGTTTGCAGACGACACAACAGTAGTAGGCTTGAAATAATCAAATCAAATCAAAATCAAATGTATTTATATAGCCCTTCGTACATCAGCTGATATCTCAAAGAGCTGTACAGAAACCCAGCCTAAAACCCCAAACAGCAAGCAATGCAGGTGTAAAAGCACGGTGGCTAGGAAAAACTCCCTAGAAAGGCCAAAACCTAGGAAGAAACCTAGAGAGGAACCAGGCTATGTGGGGTGGCCAGTCCTCTTCTGGCTGTGCCGGGTGGAGATTATAACAGAACATGGCCAAGATGTTCAAATGTTCATAAATGACCAGCATGGTCGTATAATAATAAGGCAGAACAGTTGAAACTGGAGCAGCAGCATGGTCAGATGGACTGGGGACAGCAAGGAGTCATCATGTCAGGTAGTCCTGGGGCATGGTCCTAGGGCTCAGGTCCTCTGAGAGAGAGAAAGAAAGAGAGAAGGAGAGAATTAGAGAACGCACACTTAGATTCACACAGGACACCGAATAGGACAGGAGAAGTACTCCAGATATAACAAACTGACCCTAGCCCCCCGACACATAAACTACTGCAGCATAAATACTGGAGGCTGAGACAGGAGGGGTCAGGAGACACTGTGGCCCCATCTGAGGACACCCCCAGACAGGGCCAAACAGGAAGGATATAACCCCACCCACTTTGCCAAAGCACAGCCCCCACACCACTAGAGGTATATCTTCAACCACCAACTTACCATCCTGAGACAAGGCTGAGTATAGCCCACAAAGATCTCTGCCATGGCACAGTTGTTGATCACCAACAACGACGAGACAGCCTACAGGGAGGAGTTGAGGTCACTCAGAGTGTGGTTGGCAGCAATACAACCTCTTTGTCAATGTCAACAAAACATAGGAGATGATCGTGGACTTCAGGAAACAGCAGAGGGAGCACCCCCCTATCCACATGGACAGGACAGCAGTGGAGAAGGTGGAAAGTTTTTAGTTTCTCTTCATACACATCACAGACAAACTGAAATGGTCCACCCACACAGACAGTGTGGTGAAGAAGGTGCAACAGCGCCTCTTCAACCTCAGGAGGCTGAAGAAATGTGGCTTGTCACCTAAAACCCTCACAAAAATGTACAGATGCACAATTGAGAGCATCCTGTCGGGCTGCATCACCGCCTGGTACGGCAACTGCACCGCCCACAACTGCAGGGCTCTCCAGAGGGTGGTGTGGTCTGCACAAAGCATCACCGGGGGCAAACTACCTGCCCTCCAGGACAACTACAGCACCTGATGTGCACAAGAAGGTCAAAAAGATAATCAAAGACAACAACCACCCGAGCCACTGTCTGTTCACCCAGCTACCATCCAGAAGGCGAGGTCAGTACAGGTGCAACAAAGCTGGGGCCAAGAGCCTGAAAAACAGCTTCTATCTCAAGGCCATCAGACTGTTAAACACTAACACAGAGAGGCTGCTGCCTACACACAGACTTGAAATCATTGGCCACTTTAATAAATGGATCACTAGTCACTTTAATAATACCACTTTAATAACACATATCTTGCAATCCTCATCTCATATGTATATACTGTATTTTATACCATCTATTGCATCTTGCCTATGCCGCTCTGTCATTGCTCATCCATATATATATGTATATATTCTTATTCCATTCCTTTACTTAGATTTGTGTGTATTAGGTAGTTGTTGTGGAATTGTTAGATTACATGTTAGATATTGCTGTCGGAACTAGAAGCACAAGCATTTCGCTACACTCCCAATAACATCTGCTAACCATGTGTATGTGACCCATAACATTTGATTTGATTTGATTTATTGACGCATCTGTTAACAACTCTGTTGTTATGAAATATAATCCACCCACAACGTTTCTTTAAAATCCAGTCAAATATTTGGTTGTATATCAACAAATCTCCCTCTCTAAGGTCATATTTAATCCTTCCATGGGAAGAACAGTAAAACATCTCACTTGAATAAAAACAAGATTCCCACAATATGTCCATCCCTAACCTGATCCCAGATCTGTTAGTGCTGTCTTGCCAACTCTTTTGGTCATTGTGGAGTAATGACAATGGCCATAGGAGTTGGCAAGACAGCATAAACAGATCTGGGACCAGGCTAGTTTATCCCGTGAACAACAATGAACTCCCAATGACATCATGCACTGAAATTCAAAAGTCACTATTTTAACATGGGGAACTTCTAGCAAAATGCATTGTAACTACCATGGTGGAGCATTTTAATGGCATGTTTTGGACAACTTTTATGGTTTGGGCAATGTTTCGATCATGACTCCCCTGTCGATCCCCTCTTACAACACTGTGTTGACAACTCATGGGACGCTGCTCTCCAAGTTAATAAAGAGAGCTGTATATCTGGTGACCTACAGCAAGTTACTAGCTTCCAAATAACACTACATTACCACAAAAAGATGTGAATGTTACAGTGATATCAGACCATGTTGCTCAAACTGGGAAATCTAATTGATTTAAGATATAGGCAAATCCAGCTAAAATTCACATGAAGTTGGTGTTTGGATATATCTGAAATTTCTTCTTTTTTTTACCCCTTTTCATGGTATCCAATTGGTAGTTACAATCTTGTCTCGTCGCTGCAACTCCCGTACAGACTCCGGGAGAGGCGAAGGTCAAGGGCCATGCATCCTCCGAAACACAACCCAACCAAACCACTGCTTCTTGACACAATGCCCACTAAACCCGGGAGCCAGCCGCACCAATGTGTCGGAGGAAACACCATACACCGGGCGACTGTGTCAGCGTGCACTGCGCCCGGCACGCCACAGGAGTCGCTAGTGCATGATGGGACAAGGACATCCCTGCCAGCCAAGCCCTCCCCTAACCCAGATGACGCTGGGCCAATTGTGCGCCGCAAAATGGGTCTCCCGGGTCACGGCCGGCTGCGACAGATCCTGGACTCGAACCCAGAATCTCTAGTGGCACAGCTAGCACTGCAATGAAGTGCCTTAGGCGTCTGTGCCACTTGGGAGGCTGTTTGGCTATATCTAACTGAAGGTAATACCTTCAAGGTATATGCTACTAATGGTTGTCACACTTTATAGTCCCCTGTAGTTGATCTACAGTAATGGCAAATAAATGTCTTAATCAGGGGCTCACCTTCTGACCGTGTATTCAATGGGATTCTGTTCTTTCAGAAGGATTTAATTTAACATACTCTAGAACAGTGTTCTCAACCTGGGATACCTGGCTGGCCTATCCACAGAGAGTAGGCTACCTGGGAAGACTCATAAAAACCTAGACCCCTAATGATCAGTTGCACATGAGGATGCACTTGTGATTGGCCGTTCAGTAAACAAAGGAAGATGAGATCCACTGCTTTGAAAAATGTGATATACTGCTTGGTATACAATGTCAGGTCAGCCATGGCATAAATATATTTTTGCAAAGCACAGCAGATCTTGCAAAATCATATACATCATTGCCCCAGAAGAAATGTGCTTGGAGTATGCCACGTGCTATAAATACCCAAATAAAATCTAATCTACTAGGAAAATATGGATAAAACATTTTGGGGAATAATCGTCAAATAAATGCCACCTTTCAATCTGAGACTGGAGAATTGTTGAAGGATATGTTTCACAACGCCAGCCATCCTCGCCAAAGTAATTTACTGGTGTGACTCAATGGCTGGCAGTTTGAGGGAAACACAAAAGGCAACAATTTGCCTTAATCTAATTTTATTGCATGGTTCAAGTCTTAGTTTTGGAGTTTTTTTATACTTGCATGATGATGAGTTTACCCAAATATCCACACATGTTGTGTCTTCACATGTCACTCTCTCTCTAATAGCCTGGTTACACCAGACTGAACGAGTGAAACAATAGTGGACTCCATGTTCAGTCTGGTTTAACCAGGCTATTAGAGAGAGAGAGAGAGAGAGAGAGAGAGAGAGAGAGAGAGAGAGAGAGAGAGAGAGAGAGAGAGAGTGACATGTGCTGCCTTGAAGTCAGCACGAATTCCCAGCATTCTCTGTTGTGTAATTTCCTCTGGTGTCACACTAACCCAGTTCCTGTTAAAAACACACATAGAAAGAGACTGAATGACAGAAAGTGAGAGGGGAGTGAGAGACAAAGACTGCTGATGAGATGTTTGCTCAGATCACAGTTCCTCTGTTTCCCACTTTAAAATGTGGATCTCTGCAGTCCACTTAAAAGACATGTGATTGGTGGACTCCAGCTGTTAATTGACTGTGCCAATGGGAGTTGTTTCAATACAAGTAACTAGGGTAAAAGATGAAAACCACCACTGGGCAACTGTTACGATTCCTGACTTTCTCTCTTTGATGTAGTTATTATCTTTATGACACCAGTATAATAGCATAAACACATCTGCCATAGAGACAATTCTTTGTGCTGCCCTGCCGTCAGTTTGTGACATACAGTTGAAGTCAGAAGTTTACATACACTTAGGTTGGAGTCATTAAAACTTGTTTTTCAACCACTCCACACATTTCTTGTTAACAAACTATAGTTTTGGAAAGTCAGTTAGGACATCTACTTTGTGCATGACACAAGTCATTTTTCCAACAATTGTTTACAGACAGATTATTTCACTTATAATTCACTGTATCACAATTCAAGTGGGTCAGAAGTTTACATACACTAAGTCAACTGTACCTTTAAACAGCTTGGAAAATTCCTGAAAATTATGTAATGGCTTTAGAAGCTTCTGATAGGCTAATTGACATAATTTGAGTCAATTGGAGGTGTACCTGTGGATATATTTCAAGGCCTACCTTCAAACTCAGTGCCTCTTTGCTTGACATCATGGGAAAATCTAAAGAAATCAGCCAAGACCCCAGAAAAGAAATTGTAGACCTCCAAAAGTCTGGTTCATCCTTGGGAGCAATTTCCAAACACCTGAAGGTACCACGTTCATCTGTACAAACAATAGTACGCAAGTATAAACACCATGGGACCATGCAGCCGTCATACTGCTCAGGAAGGAGACGAGTTCTGTCTCCTAGAGACAAACGTGCTTTGGTGCGAAAAGTGCAAATCAATCCCAGAACAACAGCAAAGGACCTTGTGAAGATGCTGGAGGAAACAGGTACAAAAGTATCTATATCCACAGTAAAGCAAGTCCTATATATTGACATGACCTGAAAGGCCGCTGAGCAAGGAAGAATCCACTGCTCCAAAACCGCCATAAAAAAGCCAGACTACGGTTTGCAACTGCACATGGGGACAAAGATTGTACTTTTTGTAGATATGTCCTCTGGTCTGATGAAACAAAAATAGAGCTGTTTGGCCATAATGACCATCGTTATGTTTGGAGGAAAAGGGGGAGGCTTGCAAGCCGAAGAACACCATCCCATCCGGGAAGCATGGGAGTGGCAGCATCATGTTGTGGGGGTGCTTTGCTGAAGGAGGGACTGGTGCACTTCACAAAATAGATGGCATCATGAGGCAAGAAAATTATGTCAATATATTGAAGCAACATCTCAAGACATCTGGTCGCAAATGGGTCTTCCAAATGGACAATGACCCCAAGCATACTTCCAAAGTTGTGGTAAAATGGCTTAAGGACAACAAAGTCAAGATATTGGAGTGGCCATCACAAAGCCCTGACCTCAATACTATAGAAAATGTGTGGGCAGAACTGAAAAAGCGTGTGCGAGCAAGGAGACTGTCACGTTCTGACCTTTATTTCCTTTGTTTTTGTCATTATTTAGTATGGTCAGGGCGTGAGTTGGGTGGGCAGTCTATGTTTGTTTTTCTATGATTTGGGTATTTCTATGTTTCGGCCTAGTATGGTTCTCAATCAGAGGCAGGTGTCATTAGTTGTCTCTGATTGAGAATCATACTTAGGTAGCCTGGGGGGACAAAATAAATGTATGCACGATAAATGTATGTCACTGTGTGTTTGTGGGTGATTGTTCCTGTCTCTGTCTTTGCACCAGATAGGACTGTTTAGGTTTTCCATGTTTATTGTTTTGTAGTGTTCATGTGTACATTTACATATTAAAAGAACCATGGACACTTACCACGCCGCATATTGGTCCTCTGATCCTTCTCGCCTCTCCTCTTCGGAAGAGCAATTTCACCTTGAGGCAAATGGTGATTTTAAACCAGTTACAGAGTTAAACGGCTGTGATTGGAGAAAACTGAGGAAGGATAAACAACATTGTTGTTCCTACACAATACTAACCTAAATGACAGAATAAAAATATTCCTAAGCATGCATCCTGTGTGCAGTATCAAATCAAAATCAAATCAAATCAAATTTTATTTGTCACATACACATGGTTAGCAGATGTTAATGCGAGTGTAGCGAAATGCTTGTGCTTCTAGTTCCGACAATGCAGTAATAACGAACAAGTAATCTAACTAACAATTCCAAAAAAACTACTGTCTTATACACAGTGTAAGGGGATAAAGAATATGTACATAAGGATATATGAATGAGTGATGGTACAGAGCAGCATAGGCAAGATACAGTAGATGATATCGAGTACAGTATATACATATGAGATAAGTATGTAAA
Organism: Oncorhynchus tshawytscha; assembly: GCF_018296145.1. Classification (NCBI taxonomy): domain Eukaryota; kingdom Metazoa; phylum Chordata; class Actinopteri; order Salmoniformes; family Salmonidae; genus Oncorhynchus; species Oncorhynchus tshawytscha. The sequence continues at coordinate 31,894,833 of NC_056453.1, forward strand.
CCAAGTGGCATAGTTAAAGTGGCTAGTGATACATGTATTACATAAGGATGCAGTCGATGATATAGAGTACAGTATCAACGTATGTATATGAGATGAACAATGTAGGGTAAGTAACATTATATAAGGTAGCATTGTTTAAAGTGGCTAGTGATATATTTACATCATTTCCCATCAATTCCCATGATTAAAGTGGCTGGAGTAGAGTCAGTGTCATTGACAGTGTGTTGGCAGTAGCCACTCAATGTTAGTGGTGGCTGTTTAACAGTCTGATGGCCTTGAGATAGAAGCTGTTTTTCAGTCTCTCGGTCCCAGCTTTGATGCACCTGTACTGACCTCGCCTTCTGGATGACAGCGGGGTGAACAGGCAGTGGCTCGGGTGGTTGATGTCCTTGATGATCTTTATGGCCTTCCTGTAGCATCGGGTGGTGTAGGTGTCCTGGAGGGCAGGTAGTTTGCCCCCGGTGATGTGTTGTGCAGACCTCACTACCCTCTGGAGAGCCTTACGGTTGAGGGCGGTGCAGTTGCCATACCAGGCAGTGATACAGCCCGCCAGGATGCTCTCGATTGTGCATCTGTAGAAGTTTGTGAGTGCTTTTGGTGACAAGCCGAATTTCTTCAGCCTCCTGAGGTTGAAGAGGCGCTGCTGCGCCTTCCTCACGATGCTGTCTGTGTGAGTGGACCAATTCAGTTTGTCTGTGATGTGTATGCCGAGGAACTTAAAACTTGCTACCCTCTCCACTACTGTTCCATCGATGTGGATGGGGGTGTTCCCTCTGCTGTTTCCTGAAGTCCACAATCATCTCCTTAGTTTTGTTGACGTTGAGTGTGAGGTTATTTTCCTGACACCACACTCCGAGGGCCCTCACCTCCTCCCTGTAGGCCGTCTCGTCGTTGTTGGTAATCAAGCCTACCACTGTTGTGTCGTCCGCAAACTTGATGATTGAGTTGGAGGCGTGCATGGCCACGCAGTCGTGGGTGAACAGGGAGTACAGGAGAGGGCTCAGAACGCACCCTTGTGGGGCCCCAGTGTTGAGGATCAGCGGGGAGGAGATGTTGTTGCCTACCCTCACCACCTGGGGGCGGCCCGTCAGGAAGTCCAGTACCCAGTTGCACAGGGCGGGGTCGAGACCCAGGGTCTCGAGCTTGATGACGAGCTTGGAGGGTACTATGGTGTTGAATGCCGAGCTGTAGTCGATGAACAGCATTCTCACATAGGTATTCCTCTTGTCCAGATGGGTTAGGGCAGTGTGCAGTGTGGTTGAGATTGCATCGTCTGTGGACCTATTTGGGCGGTAAGCAAATTGGAGTGGGTCAAGGGTGTCAGGTAGGGTGGAGGTGATATGGTCCTTGACTAGTCTCTCAAAGCACTTCATGATGACGGATGTGAGTGCTACGGGGCGGTAGTCGTTTAGCTCAGTTACCTTAGCTTTCTTGGGAACAGGAACAATGGTGGCCCTCTTGAAGCATGTGGGAACAGCAGACTGGTATAGGGATTGATTGAATATGTCCGTAAACACACCGGCCAGCTGGTCTGCGCATGCTCTGAGGGCGCGGCTGGGGATGCCGTCTGGGCCTGCAGCCTTGCGAGGGTTAACACGTTTAAATGTCTTACTCACTTCGGCTGCAGTGACAGTGTGTGTCAGTGGCACTGTATTGTCCTCAAAGCGGGCAAAAAAGTTATTTAGTCTGCCTGGGAGCAAGACATCCTGGTCCGTGACTGGGCTGGGTTTCTTCCTGTAGTCCGTGATTGACTGTAGACCCTGCCACATGCCTCTTGTGTCTGAGCCGTTGAATTGAGATTCTACTTTGTCTCTGTACTGGCGCTTAGCTTGTTTGATAGCCTTTTGGAGGGAATAGCTGCACTGTTTGTATTCAGTCATGTTACCAGACACCTTGCCCTGATTAAAAGCAGTGGTTCGTGCCTTCAGTTTCACACGAATGCTGCCATCAATCCACGGTTTCTGGTTAGGGAATGTTTTAATCGTTGCTATGGGAACGACATCTTCAACGCACGTTCTAATGAACTCGCACACCGAATCAGCGTATTCGTCAATGTTGTTGTCTGACGCAATACGAAACATCTCCCAGTCCACGTGATGGAAGCAGTCTTGGAGTGTGGAGTCAGCTTGGTCGGACCAGCGTTGGACAGACCTCAGCGTGGGAGCTTCTTGTTTTAGTTTCTGTCTGTAGGCAGGGATCAACAAAATGGAGTCGTGGTCAGCTTTTCCGAAAGGGGAGCGGGGCAGGGCCTTATATGCGTCGCGGAAGTTAGAGTAACAATGATCCAGGGTCTTTCCACCCCTGGTTGCGCAATCGATATGCTGATAAAATTTAGGGAGTCTTGTTTTCAGATTAGCCTTGTTGAAATCCCCAGCTACAATGAATGCAGCCTCCGGATAAATCGTTTCCAGTAAGGCACTAAAGTGATACTGAAAAAATGTGGCAAAGAAATTTACTTTTTGTCCTGAATCCAACGTATGTTTGGGGCAAATCCAACACAACACATCACTTAGTACCACTCTTCATATTTTCAAGCATGGTTGGTGGCTGCATCATGTTATGGGTATGCTTGTCATCAGCAAGGACTAGGAAAAAATTTTAGGATACAAAGAAAAGGAATAGAGCTAAACACTGGCGAAGACTTAGAGAAAAACCTGGTTCAGTCTGCTTTCCAGCAGACACTGGGAGAGAAATCCACCTTTCAGCAGACCTATAACCTAAAACACAAGGCTAATTATACACTGGACATTGAATGTTTGTTTGGCCTAGTTGCAGTTTACTTAAATCGGCATTGACAATCTATGGCAAAACTCGAAAATTGCTGCCTAGCAATGATCAACAACCAACTTGACAGAACTTGAAGAATTAAAAAAATAATATTGTACCATCCAGGTTTGCAAAGGACTTGCAGCGCGATCTGCGTCAGAAATAGAACTGATTTCTATTTTAGCCCTTGGCAACGTTGGCACGCACTGTCACGACTTCCACAGTAGGTGGTTCCTCTCCCTGTTCGGGTGGTGCTCGGCAGTCGGCATCGCCGGCCTACTAGCCATCACCGATCCATTTTTCCTTTTCCGTTTGTTTTGTCTTTGGTTCTTTCACACCTGGTTTCATTTGCTTTAATTTCTGTGTGTATAATTACCCCTGTTGCCTGCTTAAGTTTGTGCGGGATTATTCGTGTGATGTTGCTCGTTGAGGTTGTGCCTTAGTTATTTTCACATATTATACCGAGTGTGTATAAGTTTAAGGAGCGTTGTTTTTCCTCCTTCCGTGAGTACTGTGTTCTCTTTTGTCGAGGGAGTTTATTTGGTATTGTACCTGACCTTTTTGTGGTGGACTTGCCTATTAAAAGACGCTACTTGGACATCTCTGCTCTCCTGTGCTTGACTCCTTCACCTACCTCTAAACACAATAACGTAACACGCGCAAGCAATGTGGGTGAAATAATTGAATAACATAGATTTAAAAATGTATTTTGCAACGCACGCGACGCGAGTGGTGTGGTCAGGCTGTTAGAGACTTACCCAGAAAGACTCCCAGCTGTACTTATCTAATCAAAATATATCATTGTTACATTTTCCAGACAGTCACTCACAAACTATATATAGACTACCATCGCTGTCCATGGTGATGAAATGTCTATGTGGCTGCCTATCGAAACGGTGATAGGATTTCTGTGGTGCCAGGGCATGTAGCATGTAGCTTTGCTTTAGCTAATGGATAGCCTAAATGTGTATTGGTATAGGTTTATTTGGTCTTCATTTTCTCATGTTAACCCTAACATTTCACAAAGCTATACTGTACAAGGTGTCACAGGGCATCCATTTAGACAGCTGGGTGGCAGCAATAATGTATTTACTTGGTCATTAATTAATGTTGAAAATTAAAACATTGCCGATTGTAAAATAAATGTCATTCAACTAATCAGCAATCAATAGATTTTTTTTATAGATTTTTTTTTGTATACAACTGTCCTGCATAGCCTACTAAATATGCATGAGCTGTGCTTGTCTTTAGGCATAAAAAGTTATGCCTAAAACTTTTTTATGCAGCTGCATCAAAAGTTATGCCTAAAACCAGTCTATTAATGCCAATCTCTCTTTTTTTCTATGTATAGTAGCTACAGTATGCGACTGATTGCATCGTCTTGTATTTTTGTGTGCAAATGTTTTCATCGTGGCCTGTAGGTCCTACTGTTTTTCTATCCTAAGCATTGACAACCCAGACAGTCATTCCTGAGACATTGTGCATTATATGTCCATTGTGCTGCACACACTTGTTGATGTTGCAACCACACAACTCAAATGCTGGTTCACCAGTATGAACAAAATTGTAAATGGCTTTTTTTTGTTTGATCCTTCAAAAACTGTTGTCCGCTCAAGATTATAATCTGTGGCTGTCCAGTATCCAGACGACATGTCCCAGAGTTTCCTATACAGTTAATCTCTTTCCGTAACATGTTGAAGCCGGCAATTAAGGAGAAAGCAAGAGGGTCAATTAAAGATGTTAACTGCTGTATTTGAAGCACCACTCCCTTTTCTGCCCAGTTTCCCTGTAACTGTCACTTCTGTAAGGATCGACACTGGTAGACGAGAAGCAAGTACAGGGAGTAAACATTTAATTAACAACGGATATGAAACAGGACAGGACAGCATCTGGACATGAAAACATAACAAAATGAATGCTGACACGAGGAACCAATGGAGGAACAGACCGATATAGATGGGGCAATCAACAAGGTGAAGGAGTCCAAGTGAATCCAATGAGTGCTGATGCGCGTAAGGACGGTGACAGGTGTGCGTAATGTAGGGCAGCCTGGCACCCTCGAGCGCCAGAGAGGGAGAGTGGGAGCAGGGGTGACAGCTTCTGCAGAAAGATTGTTTTCTAAACTAAAATTCATAAAGAACTACATAAGAAGCATTAGGCTCTCGGTCTGATATGCGCTTTGAACATCTGAGTAACCTCCACTCATTGCACTGGCACCATTGTAGCCTTGACCATGGCATTTGTTCACCGATATCCCTTTACTTTCAATCAGTTCAATTATTATAGGCACTTTGATCAGTCACATTCTTGAAGCCCAATAAAAAAATACTTAGCTTCCTATGTGGAAATTAAAAAGGATTATGAATGACTTTTTGGAAGTACTGTCAAAATGATTTAATTTAAAAAATAAAAAATAGACATCAATGTCAGACAAGCGCATGGGCCCCCAGAGAAAGTGTGTATTCCAGTGGACTGATACTGATCGAAGGGTGGCCAGCCCAGCGGCCACTTTGAGAACTCTTAAGCCACGTTTCCATTGGCACTTTGATGTCAACCCAGGTTAGGCTAGCCTTGGTGGGCTAGCTCGAATTGCATTTCCACTACCTCCAGAAATGATAAATTATGTCATGTTGCTAGGTAGCCAATATCTGACTGTGCAGCTGTCTTCGATGATGTTGCTAGCTAGCAAGATGTTGAAGAATTTAATTCACCCTCACCATGCTGTAACTAACGTTACCCATACTCCCGCCAGTGTCAGCCATGTATTTGCTAATGTTAGCTAGCTAAATAATCTGTTAGTTAGCATAATTGCTAGTATAACAGGCTAGCTAGCTAAATTCCTACCTTTCTTGCCATGGTAATAGCTATTAGCTAGCTAGCTAACCAAGCAAACCAAACAACAGGTTTGATATGATGTAGCTACCTAGCTTTCGATGCGACCTGGCCAGCTAAAATTCCTGCTAGCTCATGTTAGCTAGCTAGCTAGCTAGCTTGTTTCAACTCTGATTTGCAAGCTAACTTTGGGTAGCTACTTAGCATTCAGGGGCTGACTGTTCTCATAAAAGTTTGTGTAGTGCAAAAATAAATGAAGGATCCAGCTATGGCGGTAATTTGTGTCATGTTTGACTACAGCAGTATTGCTTGTCCATGTGCTAGCTAAAAGCAACAGGCTAGCTGTGGTGTCAGCCTCCAGCAGTGATCAGCTGGTGGTTGGATAGCAATGACGTCACCAGCCCAAATTGGCCTGGGATTCCCTCGATCCAGCTCAATTTTTGAGAATTCCATTCGAGCCAGCTCGAATTTGACCCTAATTTAGCCCTAATTTTAAGTGTCAGTGGAAATGGGAGTTTAGATAGAGCTTATTGCCTGGGTTTGTTTACATAATATCTTGACTGAGTTTGTTTACATAATGTCTTGCCTGGGTTTGTTTTGTTGCCCCGACATTTTGATATTTCTTAAATACAAATCAAGTAAATGAGACTTACTGAGTCTGGCTTTAACATTACGGGTGTGTTTGTATATTCACTCTGGCGTAACAGAGTGCGCTCAGAGTACACACTGGGGATTTATAAATTCAGAGCGTTGTTGTAGGGTTGATCTTACCGTTCTGACCTCACAATGGCAACCAATCACCCAAACTAACTGGCTAAATTTGGCTAACTTGCTAGCTATAGCTACTTCCAGACACAAATTAGAGAACACCCCACTCTGAACATTTTACTCGCCCTAGCAGAGCTGGTTAGAGTGTTTTCATGTTATCAAGAGAGTTAGTGAATGTACCGGTAAATGTGTTATGGCAACAATTTATACTTTTTTTAGCCAATGTTTAGGCCTACTTACAACTGTCATAACAACCAAGTTTAGGGAAGTTCATAAATTATTTAATTATTCTGTGCTCTTCACTGTCAAATCAGAGTGCTCTGATATTGCAGTAGATTAGGCCTACCAGGGTGAATTTACGAACACTGATTTTAAAAGTGAGGCATGTGGTATATCAGAAATTATGTTATAGAATTATTGTCAACCTATTGTCATATAATTATAAATAGCTTACACTTTATAAGGGTTTAATACCAATTTTCTGTAGCCTATAAATAGCCTCTAAAATATATGTAAACAGACTATAAATGTCTAAATGTTGTATGTGCTTGCCTTGACAAAAGTTACAATTCCGAACTATTAATTAAACCAAAAGAAAAACGTGTGCGTAAAGGTTTTGGGAACGTTTTGAAAACGCTGGACTGCAAAGACTAGACAGGGGATTTTGTGTTCATTTACAGCTACATATGATGCGTAACAAAGCATCAGTCTTTCAGCATCCTGTGCGAATCCACAGAAAAACATGGGTAGTGTGTGCTTCGTACAGTCCTCGCAACCAAGCGCTTTGCTCTCCCAAAACTAAAAGCCTAACATCCCACCTCGCTATAACTTTCTCTCTATCAATAACTCCTCCCCGAAACCGAATTCCGTTCTGATTTTGCTAATGAAGTGGGCTTGATAGAGAAGTGGGATTGGGGCACGAGAGAGCGCGAGGGAGGGGGTCACGGGTGGATGGTAACTGCCGCTCTAACAGGTACGAGCAAATTACGCTATCAGAAAGGAATTATGTAGTTCCGCCTCAGCAACGGTTCCTAACATTTCATACTTAAACGTGACTGACAGGGTCGTAGTGAGAAGTAAGTATATAAGAGGGAGGGAGACTAGTGATTAAGCCACTATCGCTCAAGTCCTCCCTGCGTAATGTGGATCTAGTGAAGTAAACTAAGCGCACTTTACATTTTATGCACCGGGTTATAGCAGTTTTTGTGTTTTCATTCTACTATTCATACTATTCATATTATCAGAATAATATATATTGTTATTATCTCTTTTTTCATTGGATATCTAACATATTTTTTTCAAAGGGGGATTTGCACTTTCACCAGGTAAGTTGTTGCATTCAAGTTTACTGCTAGTCAAAATCATTTAGTCAAAGAATTATTCATATGCAAACCTATATTCTGTTATTAGATTCATTCGTTTTGGTTAACATTATGCATTTTAAGAAATTGTTTTAGAAGTAGTGTATTCTCTTTTCCCAATAGCCTAAATACTATATGTGCACGTTGTAAGGTGCTTAATTGGTGTATCTTCCTAGATAAATCTGTGTTCATTTTAGAGACAGTTGTTAGGCTGCTTTACAGCGTTGCTATTGTTGAAGCAGATCTGTGGATTTTACGTTAGGGGATGCACATGTAATGGCATGGCATGACTGAGAGCTTCAGTATTCACAGTTGCAATGAACTTGGTGTTGCTTTGTGACAGCAGAGCAGAATGTAAATAAAAACTAGATAGCCTATAATGGCTAGACAACTTTATGAGATGTGAAGTAAAGTTTCGTCAACTTTACTTTACTTATTATTACAGTGTCATTACAATAGTGATAAAGTTAACAACTTACAATGTGCCTTTGATGATAATCAGCTTTTGTGTCTCTTGTGTTTTGAAGGAGATATGATACTCAGGAGAAGTCTCAACTTGCTGCCTATTTTATTACTTTGCTCCTCAGCGCTACCTCAAGGTAAATCTACTTATGCATAAAGTTTATTCGCCTTATCATCATCATTATTCTATCCACTATTCAATTACATTTGTATTGATGAATAAGTGTGATATTTGTGTGGCTTTCGCAGATGCTGTAGGTTTTAGTGTAACTAGATGTAAAAAATAATAATAATAATAAGCATGAGTGAATATGATGCAGTCACTTTTGCTTGTGCATAAAAGCATACCCAGTTAGGTAATAGCCAGGGCTCTCCAACCCTGCTCTGTTCTTGGAGTGGTACTGTGCTGTAGGTTTTTTAGTTACAACCCTAATCTAGCACACCTGATTCTAATAATTTGCTGGTTGATAAGCTAAATCAAGTTAGTTACAACTGGGGTTGGAATGAAAACCTACAGGAGGGTTGCTCTCCAGGAACAGGGTTGGAGAGCCCTGTTATAGACCTTGTTAAAATCAGTTCATCAGATTTTCGTAAAGAATGCCATGCTGTTTCATCAAGCTAATTGGCTGTACACGTTCTCCTCTCCTTACCTATCCCCTGTATGACTCATGGAAGATGGTGAGGTCACAATGGATGACGACACAACGTTTGACCTGTTTGATATTAGCGGCATCACACGCAAGACTCTGGGCGCCAAGCAATTCCGTGGCCAAGACACGGACAACCCCGCTTACCGCTTCATCCGCTTCGATCATTTGCCCTCTGTGAGCGCGCCCGTGCTCAAACAGATGCTTCTGCAAATCCAGAACAACGAGGGCTTCGTGTTCGTGGCCAGCATGCGCCAGGACCGCGGCTCGCGGGGAACCCTCATCGCATTGGAAGGCGCCAACGGCCAACGGCAGTTTGAAATCGTCTCCAACGGTCGTGCCAACACGCTGGACCTTGTCTACTGGGTGGACGGCTCTCAAAATGTTGTCTCCTTCGAGGATGTTGACCTGTCTGACTCGCAGTGGAAGAATATCACACTTCATGTTCATGGCGAAAATGCAAATCTGTTTGTGGGCTGCAGTCTCATCGACAGCTTCATCTTGGATGAGCCTTTCTACGAGCACCTGCAGGCAGAGGATAGCCGAATGTTCGTCGCCAAGGGATCCATCCGCGAAAACCATTTCAGGGTAAGAATTTCTCCTGTAGAATAGACCACTATATTATGCTATTCAACTCAAGCTTGGTTCCCAGTCGTTCCCAGTAGTAATTTTTTTAAATGTAGACTGTTCTTTTAGACTGTATTTTTATAAGGGAGAAATGTCCATTTTCCTTCTGCACTTTATTACTTGTGTGGTCTTCCGCAGGGTGTGCCTTTGTTAAAAATAAAAACCCTACTACACCATGCCCAAAAGTCCTAACCTACTCTTAGTATTAGTCATAATAAAGGTTTAAGAAGTTAATAAACCATATAGCATTACAAAAAAGTGAGCCATGTAATTATGAGAGAATATTCTTATTGACAGACTACACGGGCCTTTATGGTTTTACTGAGCCTGTCACTTCACGCTACATGACTCCAGACCATGTAGAAGCCAATGGCCCTCCCTTCGAGGAGGGTTCAAGGGTTCAACAAGGACCTACTGGAAATATGGCATGAAGTGCATCCAAAATGGCAATATTTTTTGGGGTCGAGAAAAGTAGTGCACTAAATATAGGGAAATGGATTCCATTTCAGATCTATCCCCTTGAGTCATGAGGATGAGTCTAATGTTAACCGTTAAGAATAACTAATTCGGTATTAATTTACCTTGACATAGTAGCTCAAGGTAAGCGAATACCAAATAAGTTGTTCCCAGCTGCTAGTCCAATGTGACACACAACTGTCCAAGTAGTCATTGATCAATCTCTTGTCTTGTCACACAGGGCTTACTGCAGAATGTTCGCTTCATGTTCGACACATCCGTGGATGATGTTCTGAGGAACAAAGGCTGTGAAGTCACTAAGGCTGGTAAGGGTTTTTGGCTTACTTTGCTGTACTGTTGTGTTCATTAAGCACCAAATGAAGAAAAAAAAAGTTTCAAACAGGGAGGGACTACCTGGACTTGTCCAATGAGAAAGGCTCATTTTTGTTTGCCATTGCAAAAAGTTTTAGAATGTTTTCCAATGCGTGCCCTAAGAACATGCCGCTGTAGTTTGGATAGACTGAATTCTACCAACTGGGGTGATATGGATATTTATTTCAAGGACATCATCTGGAAGACCGTCTAAAATCGTGCTGTATTGTGTTACAGCAAATATCATTTAGGCTGTGTTTACACAGAAAGCCCAATTCTGATATTAGCGGTATCACACGCAAGACTCTGGGCGCATAGCAATTCTGCGGCTGAGACACAGACTACCCCGCTACATCCGCTTCGACCATTTACTCTCTGTGATCGCGCCCGTGCTCGAACAGATACTTCTGCAAATCCAGAACACAATGATAGCCAAAAGAGCTGATCTGATTGGTCGAATGACCAATTAGTCTAAAAAATATCAGAATTGAGGTGCTTGTGTAAACGCAGCCTTAGTACCCTTTTCCCAAACCGGTTTGTGCTGTACAGCAAACTGTTATGGTCTTTGTCATCCCAAGTTTGTCACAACATTGACCATATAAATGGACAAGACAGCACAAACAGATCTGGGACTGACTGAAGCTAGCCCTTTTTGTGTATCTGTGGTATTGTTTTCATGCTTTGAATATTCTGATGATCTGACTTTAACCCGTCCTTCCTGACCTGCTCTGACCTCCTTTAAACTCCCTATTAAAGCTCCATCCAACGCAGATGTGACTGAACGATCCATCCTTCTGCCTCATAGGCTGCATCCCAAATGGCACCCTATTCCCTATAGTGCACAACATTAGGGTGCCATTTCAGATTGCAGCCACAGTCACATGCAACCTCTTACAGCTTTGGTCTTCTGCATTTCATTTAGATAAAACCGTAACACATTTCCACAACAGACTCCAACCACTTAAAAAGATGGAGTTCTTCTTTATTTCCATTGTGTCTGGTTCCGCTATTCTATCACTTTTTTTTCGATCTTTAGTTTTAGTGGGTCACAGAAAGCTTGTAGATCTGATATGTAGAGATTTCTGACAGTATTACATCATGTTAGCGGAAACAGCTGTGTCAGTGTGGTTGCGTGAGGTCAACAAGTGTGTGTGTGTGTGTGTGTGTGTGTGTGTGTGTGTGTGTGTGTGTGTGTCTGCTGCGGTCATCAACACAAAAGGAGATACTGTACAGATGCTTACATTTATTTCCATTGGCAGTGGAAGAAATGCCTGGGGAAGAAAAATAGAGAAAGTAAAATGCTATGCTGGAAGGAATTAAGGGAGTCACCACCGCTTTGCCCTGCATATACACACACACACACACACACACACACACACACACACACACACACACACACACACACACACACACATAGTGAGGTCATGAATTGGCTGATGGGGTAGTAGCCTTTCTGCTGCTTTTGTTCACACTGGGCGTGGGGCCCTGTAATCCTCAGTAGGGGCTTTTGAGAAGATCCAGAAACCCCATGGTGTGTGTGTGGGTGTGTGTGCTCGCATGCGTGCGTGCGTGCCAGAATTAGTGTGCTTGTAGCTCCATTGTTGACACAAGTACCATTCGATTCTACCTGAGTGAGCACATTTTATGTTATGTCACCAAGACTTCCCATTGAGTCACTGGAAAAAGTCTAGATGCTCCTACCAGCCAAGGTCTTACCCTGGCATCAGATGTCTCTAACGCTAGCTCAAAAGTCACTCATAAAATCACACGATTCATAGTCATACAAAACTGCCACGTTGTACAGTTAATGAGAAGCAGTTGAAATATTGTGTTTCTTCCCCTCTATCTCAGTTAAAAAGAGGAGAGGAAAGAATTGAAAGAGGAGGAAAAAGGAGTTGTGAACCAACCAGAATATCTCATCAGATATGTCCTAAAGTCACACACACACAAACATTCACACACACACATAGTCTTGTACAGTTAACCTTGTGGGGACACACAATTCAGTCCTATTCAAAATCCTATTTTCCCAAACCCTTAACAATAAACCCTAACCTGTACTCTTACCCTAACCTTAACCCAAAAACCAAACCTAAACCTAACCTTTGCTCCTAACCCTAACCCTTAACGTAGATCTAATTCTAACCTTAACCCTAAACCCCATAGAAATAGCATTTGACATCGTGGGGACAAACAAAATGTCCCAGTTGGTCATATTCTTGTTTGTTTACTATTCTTCAGAATAGTAACACTGTTATCTGTGACTGTTTTGTTTGTCTTCTGTAGTTTCTTAATCATTGTACCTAAACTGTATGTGTTAACATGTATATGCAGGGCCCAGCTGTAAAATAGACCTTGGTCTCAGTCTGTGTTCCTTGTTGAAATAAAGGTAGAATAATAACTTGGGAGATTATTGTGGTTAAACGGGGCCAGCATGACTGGGACCTAGCCTGATTTAGAGTCCCTAACCACCCATTCATCTCTGTTCAACTTCTACACCTGGCACGCACACACATGCACACACATATAGATACACACACACACAAACACACTTGGCTGGACACACTGCGTTCCTCAGGCCTTTCCTCACCAGGAACCCCAGTCTGAGACTCTGCTCTGGGGCCACTAATCTATCTGATGTTCTATCTGTCATTTTCTTATGCATTTATCAGAGTTTAAATAAATAAAAAGCAGTACAATATACTATTAAACAGATGTATGTTATATCTGTGGACAGTTGATCATGTTGTAGACCAGGTAATAGTCTGTCAAAGACTTGAAGTGAGACCTCTGGGATCCATGAGAACCACAGGATTATGGGTGAGACAATGTGGATCATAGAATAACTAAGTATTGCTTAGTGATTGTAAACTGTAGGGTCTGTTGAGGCAATGGGTATAACAAAAGCATTATCTTCGCTATGATACAAACACAAAGCATCCAACAAGTAGAGGGGAAAAACCCGGCCTGGTCCCACATCTGTTTTTGCTGTCCTGCCAATTCCTATGGTCATTTTGGCCTATCGTTGGGAATTCAGCAAACACACACACACACACACACACACACACACACACACACACACACACACACACACACACACACACACACACACACACACACACACACACACACACACACACACACACACACACACACACATACACTAACAGCCCCCAGGAGGAGTGAGACTGATGGATAAACAGACACTTCCCTTCCTGTCAAAAGCCAATCTCTCTCTCTCTCTCTCTCTCTCTCTCTCTCTATCTCTCTCTCTCTCTGTTACTAGCTATGCCCTGGACTAGAGGTAGTGACAGGTTATAGCTCTAGTCCAGGGCATTAGAGCACTGCATGCGCACATACCAACGGAGATGCAGAATATCATCTGTGCCACATGCGCATGCGCTTTGATATTTGCAGACCAGGTGGCCTCAGCGAGCATAATCTGCAGCTGGATGCTTCTTCTCCAGGCAGGCTCAATCAAACAAACGCTCAAAGTATTTGAAAGAAAAAAAATACCATTTGAGCCCAGGTCTGTGTTGGACTAGTGAGACAGAGCCAAGACCATTCTCTTCCAAAGGAAGACTTGATGCAGGCCCAGCTGTCTGCCAGCCCAGCCCAGCCTGCTCATCCCACCCCATCAAACCACAGCTGAGCTCTGCTCCGTTTATAAAACAAACAACCACCCATCGGGCCCTGGCGCCCGCAGCAGAACGTCTCTGTGATTCACTCTGAGAGCGTCACCGTGAAACAATTTCCTAGCTTGGGCTTTTTGCAAAAATCCATCTCTATCTCCGACTCCCACCATTAAGGCCCACTGGGGCTGTGTCCCAAATGGTACCCTCTTCACTATATAGTGCACTACTTTGTACCAGAGCCCTATTGGCCCTAGGTGGGCTGAGGACACATGTTAAAAATTAAATGGACGTGGATGATGAAACAAAACAGTGTGCTTTACTTTTGAGAACTCTACTAAGTGCCCTCCCTCTCATCTCTGGGGTAAAGAAACATTATGACACAAAGCTGCTTTTCTAATCAAGTTGTGAGCAGACACATTTTGAGTTCTCTTAGAACTTTTTTATGTGCTTTTAAACCCCTCCATCCCAGCCTGCCCTCCTCAGTTTCTGTGTGCTGTCTGATGGTATAGACAGAAGATCATCAGCCACCCGAGCCACGGCCCGTTCACCCCACGACCCGTTCACCCCACGGCCCGTTCACCCCACGACCATCTAGAACGTGGAGACAGTACAGGTGCATCAAAGCTTGGACAGAGAGACTGTAAAACAGCTTCCATCTCCAGGCCATCAGACTGTTAAATAGTCACCACTAGCCGGCCTCTGCACAGTACCCTGCCCTGAACCTTAGTCACTGTTCTAGCTGGCTAACACCTGGTACTTTATCCTGCACCTTAGAGACTGTTGTCCTATGTACGTAGTCATTGAACATTGATCACTTTAATAATGTTTACATACTGTTTTACCCACTTCATATGTACAGTATACAGTGGGGCAAAAAAGTATTTAGTCAGCCACCAATTGTGCAAGTGCTCCCACTTAAGAAGATGAGAGAGGTCTGTAATTTTCATCATAGGTACACTTCAACTATGACAGACAACATTTTTATTTAACCTTTATTTAACTAGGCAAGTCAGTTAAGAACAAATTCTTATTTTCAATGACAGCCTAGGAACAGTGGGTTAACTGCCTGTTCAGGGGCAGAACAACAGACTTGTACCTTGTCAGCTCAGGGGTTTGAACTTGCAACCTTCCAGTTACTAGTCCAACTCTCTAACCACTAGGCTACCCTGCTGAGGGAAAATAACTTGTTATCAGTATAAAAGACACCTGTCCACAACCTCAAACAGTCACACTCCAAACTCCACTATGGCCAAGACCAAAGAGCTGTCAAAGGACACCAGAAACAAAATTGTAGACCTGCACCAGGCTGGGAAGACTGAATCTGCAATAGGTAAGCAGCTTGGTTTGAAGAAATCAACTGTGGGAGCAATTATTAGGAAATGGAAGACATACAAGACCACTGATAATCTCCCTCGATCTGGGGCTCCACGCAAGAACATCCAAAGAACACCATACCTACTGTGAAGCATGGGGGTGGAAACATCATGCTCTGGGGCTGTTTTTCTGCAAAGGGACCAGGACGACTGATCTGTGTAAAGGAAATAATGAAGGGGGCCATTTATTGTGAGATTTTGAGTGAAAACCTCCTTCCATCAGCAAGGGCATTGAAGATGAAAGGTGGCTGGGTCTTTCAGCATGAAAATGATCCCAAACACACCGCCCCGGCAACGAAGTAGTGGCTTCGTAAGAAGCATTTCAAGGTCCTGGAGTGGCCTAGCCAGTCTCCAGATCTCAACCCCATAGAAAATCTTTGGAGGGAGTTGAAAGTCCATGTTGCCCAGCAACAGCTCCAAAACATCACTGCTCTAGAGGAGATCTGCATGGAGGAATGGGCCACAATACCAGCAACAGTGTGTGAAAACCTTGTGAAGACTTACAAAAAATGTTTGACTTCTGTCATTGCCAACAAAGGGTATATAACAAACTATTGAGATAAACTTATGTTATTGACCAAATACTTATTTTCCACCATAATTTGCAAATAAATTCATTAAAAATCCTACAATGTGATTTTCTGGATTATTTTTCTCATTTTGTCTGTCATAGTTGAAGTGTACCTATGATGAAAATTACAGGCCTCTCTCATCTTTTTAAGTGGGAGAACTTGCACAATTGGTGGCTGACTAAATACTTTTTTGCCCCACTTTATACTGTATTCTAGTAAAGGCTCATCCTATATACTGTAAGTACTGCTGCTGAATAACTACTGCTATTCATATACTGGATATTATATAGTATTTATTTGGGGATTTGTGTGTATTGTTAGATATTACTGCACTGTTGGAGTTAGAAATATAAGCATTTCATTACACCCGCGATAACATCTGCAAAATATGTGTACGAGACCAATAAAATTGAATTTGATTTGAGATGGAAGATTTCCTTTCCTAAAGTCAAACATATGCAATCCCTCAATCTCCATGTTGTTTCTGCTCCATGGACATCTCCTTTAAGGACTCAGTATGGTGATCTTAAAGGAGAGGAAAATCATTCAGTTATGTAATGAAGTCCTTTCTGCTTTCCTCATCATCACACTCCTGCATCAGTAGTGTTCATCACATGTATTGTTCATCATATTCTGTATGTATTGATCAATTATTCATCCAATCTCCCTCTCTCTCTGTCCATCTGGAACCCTCTGTCCCCCTGTCAGACGAGGCCAACGTGGTGGTGAGTGAGAGCACAGATATGGAGGATGTGAGTACCTCCACAGCCATCACCACTAACTTCATCGGCCAAAAGACAGAGAAGCTGGGAGCAGATATGTGTGAACGATCCTGTGAGGAACTCAGCACCATGTTCCAGGAGCTCAAAGGACTGCGGGTTGTAGTGGGGAACCTCATAGACGGCCTGCAGAAAGTGGTATGTACAGTTGTCCTCCAATCAGGAAAGGGGAGCGGGCAAGAAAATAAGAAAATAGTACATTATTTAAGCAACAAGGCCTGAAGGGGTGTGGTATATTGGCCATATATCACAAATCCCAGAGGTGCATTATTGCTATTATAAACTGGTTACCAACGTAATTAGAACAGTAAAAATAAATGTTTTGTCATACCCGTGGTATACGGTCTGATGTACCACGGCTGTCACCCAATCAGCATTCAGGGTTCGAACCACCTAGTTTATAATATGTCTTTGATGTCTAATGTCAGTACTGCTTTCTATGAAACCGGGTGTGCAATCAAATTAGTGTACTTAATGAACTGTGTGTGTGTTAGGAGTGACCGAGAAGATTAGGGAAAATTGGGAGTATGTGTAGGTCTTCTTTAGAGGTTAAGATGAGAGAACTGAGACTTTCTAGAGAGTTGTTGGTAAAGTGACCCAAATACCCTGTTTGAAGTCATGAAGCCAGGCATGCTAATTCTACTTTAGCAGCTGAGTTAAGTGTGTGAGTCAGAGTCAGATTGTGAGTCAGTGAGGCTGGGTTTTATTGGATGTAACATGTGGATATAGGAAGTGTTCCCTTGGCTGTGATTGGCTCCAGCTAGTGGCTCCTCTCCACTCTGATGTCTGGCTATGTTTAACCAGCCCATGTGCTTCCTTCTCCTTCCTCTTTGTTTGTGTGTGTATGTGTGTGCGCCCTTGTGTGTGTGTGTGGGTGGGTGTGTGCGTGTGTGCGTGTGTTTGTGTGTGTGTGTGTGTGTGTGTGTGTGTTGGCGTGATCCATGGGAATCAACTCACTAACTGTTCACTGGGAGGAGAAGCTGTTATGGTCCCCAAGGCTCTTCCAGACCAAGTGGTGTCTCATAACCACTCATAACACTGCAGCTCACGGCACACTACCACCATCACACACACACACACACACACACACACACACACACACACACACACACACACACACACACACACACACAGACACACACACACACACACACACACACACACACACACACACACACACACACACACACACACACACACACACACACACACACACACACACACACTTAGGCTCTAGCTCATGTACTGCTGATAGTACCCCAGTGTTTCAGAAGCTCAGCCAGCAGGAATCCATTCAACTCTATGGTCAGAGGTTACAATGTGCAAATAGAACAACATTCCTTTAAATGTCTGCTTTCCCATCAACATTAGAGCAATGGAGTTCAGTAAACGCACACACACACACACAAATACATACGCACACACACACACGCACACACAAACTTTTACAACTTAATAAAGATGTGACCCTATTGCCCTCCTTGAAGTAGTTAGACTGCGTTTATACAGGCAGCACATTTCTGATCTTTTTCTCAATTATTGGCAAAAGAGCTGATCTGATTGGTCAAAAGACCACAAATTGGATTAAAAAGATACATATACAGTACTATACCTCCCTACATCTTTCCTCCATGTGGAGGGAGGTATGAAGTTATTCTATGTACCTTTGTTGTCAGATTTACATTTTTCCGTAGCGTTCTGTCTGTCTGTCTGTTTTTCTATCTTCGGACAGGGGATACATAAAGCTCCATACATCTTCCTTCAATATGGATGGAGTTATAGACATATCATATGTGCTTTTATTGTCCTTTTCTT
Organism: Oncorhynchus tshawytscha; assembly: GCF_018296145.1. NCBI lineage: Eukaryota > Metazoa > Chordata > Actinopteri > Salmoniformes > Salmonidae > Oncorhynchus > Oncorhynchus tshawytscha. The sequence continues at coordinate 31,913,298 of NC_056453.1, forward strand.
TCTTTAGGGAGGTTTTTGACTGTAGGCTACTTCTCTCTATCTGGCTGTTGTTGTATACTCAGGCAGAAGTTTAAGACTGTAGGCTATGTCTGTCTATCTGGCTGTTGTTGTATACTCAGGCAGAAGTTTAAGACTGTAGACTATGCCTGTCTATCTGGCTGTTTTTGTATACTCAGGCAGTAGTTTAATACTGTAGACTATGTCTGTCTATCTGGCTGTTGTTGTATATTCAGGCAGAAGTTTAATACTGTAGACTATGTCTGTCTATCTGGCTGTTGTTGTATACTCAGACATAAGTTTAAGACTGTAGGCTATGTCTGTCTATCTGGCTGTTGTTGTATACTCAGGCAGAAGTTTAAGACTGTAGACTATTTGCGTCTGTATCTTAACTCCTCAGACAGTGGAAAAAAACGGTGATTAGTGATTAGTATTAGTGTCAGTGATGAGCTATGTGTCTGTCTGATTCCTCTCTCCAGACAGAGGAGAACACAGTAATGAAGGATGCTTTGGGGAAGATGAAGAACTCCAAGGAAAAACACATGTGTTGGCAGGACGGACGGCTGTTTGAAGATAAGGAGGACTGGGTGGTGGACAGCTGCACCACGTGTACCTGTCAGGTAGGAGACATACAGACCACCTTAAATGGAGAGACATGAGAGACATAGAATGTGCTAAGGGGATATGGTTATTCATAGAATGATAGATTTGGTTGGTTGGTTGATTGATTTATGTATTGATCCCAAATGAATCAGTGTCCTACACCTTTTAAAGGTGCCCAGCTCCTATGGACTTACAAAACACTAATTCATACGTAGGTCTGATCACCTATCACTTGATAGCAACTAATGTCAAAAAGTTTTTTTTCTCATTACAGGACTCAAAGATCGTGTGTCACCAAATCACTTGTCCTCCTGTGGCCTGTGCTAGCCCCTCCTTCATCGACGGAGAGTGTTGCCCTGTGTGTCTGTGTAAGTAGTCACCCATTCTACATAACATTCTATTGTTAAAGCCGCATTCTGCCATTTCAACAGCCCAACCCTGCCCATGACCATTGAACAGCAGGAAAAATAGCAGAATGTGGCCAAAAAATGTATTTACAAATTGCAGACCACACCTTTAATGACTGTTTAAGTAAGTAATCGCAATTACAAAACATACTGAAGTGAAAACTAGACTCCTGTGCACTGTAAAAACAATGGCATCACATTGACCAATAAACAACTACTGTAACACGCATTCTCTCACACACACACACCTTGCTTCATTTCACATTTGGCTGAAGTCCTTTCTAGATACAACGCCTCCGATGCCAGATCTGAGTACTGGAGAAACAACGTTACCATGCATATTATGCTTTAATAATATAGCAGTGTTATTGTTGTAAACCGGATGGTCTGTAAAGGGACGACCACATGTTTTATGGTTCTACATGAAACCAGTGGTACTACAGGCTGCAATGCTTTCATACTCTGAAATGGTCACTGTGGAGTTAGAACCATGATATAAAACCTACAAATCAAAGCAGAATGCTGGCCAGAGCTTTGTTTCTCTGCAGCTTTTGAATCCGTTCCAAGCTCAAACAATGCGAGAGACTGTAGAGGAGAGGGTGTGGTGGGGAAAAGATGCAATAATACGATGAGTTGACTTCATTTTAGAAAGATAGCACGTTTATTTTGACGTTTCCATTTATTTGACATTTTATTGAATTGGGGGGGAAAAGATCACCTGAGAGCTTATTTTGTAATAAAAAATATTTAAAAAATAAAGCCGTTTTCCAAGGAAGCGGGTTTTCAATATCAGAGCCAGAATAAAACATGATTTGTCAATAACCCCTTGTGTGTTTCTGTTTCCTCCAGCTAAGGACAGTGAGGACGGCTGGTCCCCCTGGTCGGAGTGGACAGAGTGTACTGTCACCTGTGGGACAGGTACTCAACAGAGGGGACGCTCATGTGATGCCACCAGTAACACGTGCTCCGGACCATCCATCCAGACCAGGAAATGCAGCCTGGGAAAATGTGACAGCCGAGGTGAGTCTCAACGTCTCTGCTGCAGTCCACTTTGTGTGAACCTACCTTGTTGTTTGCTGAACTCTATTGATTAGACACTATTGGTTTTCTTGTTTTATTCTAATGTGTGTTGCGATTTTAAATGCACTTTAAATAAAGTTTGATTTGACTTGATTTGATTAGACCAACAAAGGACCTATGGGTGAGCACGATGGTATCTCTGCTTGCTCCCAACTCATACCATTACCACTGACTAAGTTAGAGTAGTTTTAGCACAAACCAAAACAGCATCATAATATGTTTACAGACAGGAAATAGGTGGTGGGCCATAGCAAGCTATCCGCTTTAGATTTCGACGCGTGAGGAGCGATCTCTGATGAGGGAGGAGCTGTTTTTTATTATATTTATTTCTTCTTAACACAGTTCTATTTTTGTTGTCAATTCTTGCATATTTTTTCTAAATACTTACTATTATGTTCGCTAGCTGGACACACTAATGCCGCAGAGTGCTAATCTGTAAACCAATCACAACTCGTGTACTATCCATGGTATTATCTCTGCTAATCACATCTGCCAATCACGTTATCCATATCTAAAGTAGTAAAAAGCTGGTGACATCTAGAGAGAGATCGCCATCCAACAAACTGCTATCAGGTGAAGTATTTTTATTTTATTTGAACTTATTTAGTTAGAGAAATGTGATACCATCAATGCAAGCTGTAAAATGACTCCCAACTTAGAGCACAGCAACCTTAGTAATCTAGCTAGCTTGCTAGTTAGCTACAGTAGCTCGTTACAACAAGTAGATATGTTTCCAGCTAGCAGGCGCAGATTGCTTTATCACTAGCTAGCATGTCATTCCGCAATCGGTTTATTCCCAGTAATAATTGAAGACTACAAAAATCTATAGGACAAGTATTGAAATCTAATACAGTCATCAAGGCAGGACCAACTCCTTTCATTCATACTGACAAATAAGAAATGTCACATTATCCTTGTCAATAGTTGGAGTAGGATGATTGCAGTGCACCCTTCCTCAGACTGTCAGTAAGTTCATTTTCTAGCTCACAAACTACATTTCTTTCCTGTGATGTCTCTCATGTTTGTCTCCCATGATCTATTCAGCTCTCCTGTGTCCTGCTCTTAGAGATCGATCAAGTGCTATTCACCAAGCATTGGCTGATTCATTCACCTATGAGGAGAACCATCATACTGCACTTTGAACTAGCTGTTTGAACACTATTTAGGCATTGGGATCGCATATGCATTTGCCTGTTTTATCTTACACAGTCTAGTGCATTTTAGAGTTGAAGAACACCCACTACAGATACACATGCTTGTTAGAGCATCTTCATTCATTATTGTCTCTCACAATCTATTCACCAAGTCCTGCAGTTTGAACTAGCCCTGCTGTCACTATTTAGACATTGAGGTCAAAAATGCATATGGCTGTTGTCTTTCCTTTGTGTGTTTTGTCTTACACAATCGAGTGCAGTTTAGAGTTGAAGAACACCAACTACAGATACACGTGCTTGTTTGAGCATCTCAAAGACTAAATTCAATGTAGAATCAGTTTAAGAGGTGAAGAACAGATCACTTTACTATTGTACCATGCAGTGGGGAGAATTCTATTGTCCCAGTCAGGAGCCCAGGCTTTTGACATAGATGGTAGAGTTCTCGTCTCTGGACCACACACGCTTTAGATTTGCATTCTGCTAAGGCAATTGTCTCTCTCTACAGCTGTCAGCTACATATGGTGACCAGGGTGTGATCCTTTCGATACGCCTAGAGGACCTGGGCACACAAATACTCCTAGAGAGAAAGGGGAATACTGAATCATGTGTTGATGACAGTTCTACAGTGTCCATCAGAGGTCCAGGCTATTGGCATAGAGAGTAAAGGACTGCACCATTGTAATATTGTGCCCTCCACGGCACTTGATACACATTGATTGGTAGGTTACACTATATTTAGACACTTCAAATACTGCCTGAGACACCTTTGCTATGTGTCTCCGTACTCAATAAATGGTGAAACACTATTTGTTGATTGTGTTCTTTGTTCGAATGTATATGCATGAAACGTACATGATGGAAAACATACAGTTGAAGACGGAAGTTTACATACACCTTAGTCAAATACATTTAAACTGAGTTTTTCACAATTCTTGACATTTAATCCTTGTAAAAATGTCCTGTCTTAGGTCAGTTAGGATCACCACTTTATTTTAAGAATGTGAAATGTCAGAATAATAGTAGAGTAGAATGATTTATTTCAGCTTTTATTTCTTTCATCACATTCCCAGTGGGTCAGAAGTTTACATACACTCAATTAGTATTTGGTAGCATTGCCTTTAAATTGTTTAACTTGGGTCAAACGTTTCGGGTAGCCTTCCACAAGCTTTCCATAATAAGTTGGGTGAATTTTGGCCCACTCCTCCTGACAGAGCTAGTTTAACTGAGTCAGGTTTGTAGGCCTCCTTGCTCGCACACGCTTTTTCAGTTCTGCCCACACATTTTCTATAGGATTCTGGTCAGGGCTTTATGATGGCCACTCCAATACTTTGACTTTGTTGTCCTTAAGCCATTTTGCCACAACTTTGGAAGTATGCTTGGGGTCATTGTCCATTTGGAAGACCCATTCGTGACTTAACTTCCTGACTGATTTAACATAACACTGATGTCTTGAGATGTTGCTTCAATATATCCACATAATTTTCCACCCTCATCATGCCCTCTATTCTGTGAAGTGCACCAGTCCCTCCTTCAGCAAAGCACTCTCACAACATGATGCTGCCACCCCCATGCTTCACGGTTGGGATTGTGTTCTTCGGCTTGCAAGCCCAAACATAACGATGGTCATTATGGCCTAACAGTTCTATTTTTGTTTCATCAGCCCAGAGGACATATCTCCAAAAAGTACGATCTTTGTCCCCACGTGCAGTTGAAAACCGTAGTCTGGCTTTTTTATAGCTTGCCCCTGAGCAGTGGCTTCTTCCTTGCTGAGCGGCCTTTCAGGTTATGTCGATATAGGACTTGTTTACTGTGGATATAGATACTTTTGTACATGTTTCCTCCAGCATGTTCACAAGGTCCTTTGCTGTTGTTCTGGGATTGATTTGCACTTTTCGCTCCAAAGTACGTTCATCTCTAGGAGATAGAACGCATCTCCTTCCTGAGCAGTATGACAGCTGTGTGGTCCCATGGTGTTTATACTTGCGTACTATTGTTTGTACAGATGAACGTTGTACCTTCAGGCGTTTGGAAATTGCTCCCAAGGATGAACCAGACTTGTGGAGGTCTACAATTTCTTTTCTGAGGTCTTGGCTGATTCCTTTTGATTTTCCCATGATGTCAAGCAAAGAGGCACTGAGTTTGAAGATAGGCCTTGAAATACATCCACAGGTACAACACCAATTGACTCAAATGATGTCAATTAGCCTATCAGAAGCTTCTAAAGTCATGACATAATTTTCTGGAATTTTCCAAGCTGTTGAAAGGCACAGTCAACTTAGTGTATGTAAACTTCTGACCCACTGGAATTGTGATACAGTGAATTATAAGTGAAATAATCTGTCTGTAAACAATTGTTGGAAAAATTACTTGTGTCATGCACAAAGTAGATGTCCTAACCGACTTACCAAAACTATAGTTTGTTAACAAGAAATGTGTGGAGTGGTTGAAAAACAAGTTTTAAAGACTCCAACCTAAGTGCATGTAAACTTCCGTCTTCAACTGTATCTCACACTCAGTCATAGTTACTAAAATAATGATTGTCAAGATTTTGGCACCGTCAACTTTTAGAAGGTTAGTAGGAAATTGTATCATTTAAACCACCTAAATATACTCACATTCACTGAACATGTAGTATCTGAACCTCAAACATTAATTTCCCAACTGCTGCTCTTTATCCTTCTCCATATCTTATACTCCAATGCATCCAACATGATGCTTGTCCATCATGGTATTGGGCAGCTGCTATTTGAGAAAGCAACTCTGGTTATTTAGAAAACTCTGGTCATCTTATTGCAGAGCACATTGTGTTTTTAGAGAAGATTGTATTGCAAGGTGTCCTATATGTGTAGGTTAATGCCGTATGTATTGGCTAATGTGCGTATGCAGCTGTCGTTTTTTAAACCTCCATTCTAGCACATGACACACACACCCACCCTTTTATTGGGGTTTCTATGTGAAGTATATTATTGAATGTTTCTCTAAGCCTGCAGCTAGTTACATCGAAATTAGACATATAATCGTGCCAAAGCATGGTTCAAAAAAATGTTTTCACTGACAGAGATACTAATGATACACAAAAATGGTTATTTACTGTAACATTGGCTAGCTTTCAATAAATTGGCTTAATGGTCAACAGAGTTACCTCTTTATACAATCAAGACAATTCGTATTGCATGCTGCATATTTCAAGGGTACTCGAAAACACCTATTTATCTTATTTCAGTCTTTGGAAGCTAGCTAGCTATATCTGTTCCTCTTCATCAGACAGCAGCTCGTGTTTTCACAAGAGGCTGTGTTTACATCATAGATAGAAGTTGGCTGCCTTCATCACGAGGGGTATGTACAGGAGTTCTGATTGGTTACAAATTTAGCCGTTCAGCAAATTTGCCTGAGCAGATAGTGTTGAAAAATATTTTTTATGAGAAATTGTGCAAGAATTGAAGATGCCAACTAATTTTATAGTCATCATAAGAATGATGAATGATGACAGGGATCGATCAACTTCACCATTTTCAGCCTTGGGCCTCCACCTAAAATGTATTGCTACAACAACATAAAAACAATATTTTCCTGCAGTTGCTATGTGAGAGTGTGTGCGTGTGTGTGCGTGTGTGTGCGTGTGTGTGTGTGTGTGTGCACGTGAGTATGTATGTCAGTAGAAGCAGATGTGTAATGTTGGAACAGGAGACAGAGTGACTCAATAGAAATATAGAGGAGCGCTGCTCTGCTGGGGTGGAAATGGCTGGACAGAGACCTCATCCCTCTCTGGCTCAAAACCCTGTGACTTGTCTTTGTTTGTCTCTCTCTCTCTCTCTGTCTGTCTCTGTCTGTCTGTGTCTGTCTGTCTGTCTGTCTGTCTATCTGTCTGTTGTGGTAAATAGATCCCGTGCAGGGTTGTGGAGGGTGTATCCATCCCATTATCCCTAAAGGGTGTTATACCCTGCACTGACTCACTAGTACCCAGTATACTGCAACCAAATTACCCAGCAATACGATATTTGAATCTGAATATATTACACATGTATTTTCCCTATACTCTGACTTAACTGTGTGTGTTCAGTTCGTCAGAACGGTGGGTGGAGCCTGTGGTCTCCCTGGTCATCATGCTCAGTGACGTGTGGCGAGGGCCAGATCACCAGGATACGCCACTGCAACGCACCCACACCACAACTGGGGGGCAAGGACTGTGAGGGCCAGGGGAGAGATACACAGCGCTGTGAGGCCAAGCCCTGTCCCAGTGAGTATGGTGGTCCAAGCGGGACAACATAGACAATGTTGTCTTGGAAATCCTGCATCCTGGGAGGCAACCAGTCTTTCTAGAGCGAGACTATAGACACAATGTCCATACCAGACCTGGGTTCAACATTTTAGCTTTCTTTCAAATAATTTAGCTGTGCATTGATTGAGCTAGACTCTTTCTTTTGAAAGATATCAAATACTGTTTGAATCCAGTATAAAGTAGTTTGAACAAGTATTTCGGTCTGATTCATACCCACTTACTTGGATTTACAAACAGGGAGAAGTAGAAGAGTTTTACACCTCTCCCCACTCGTATAGAAGGGGCACCGTTCACATGATAACAGTGCTATGTGTCTGTCTTTCATAAAACTGAGAGTGCACTGGCCACTACAGAATGGATGCAAAGTGGTTGCATATTTCCTGTGTATGACTGTAGGCCTACAACTACTACTGTAATTCTTTGCTATGCTTTCTTACAGTAAAGAGACTTGATAAGACAGTCATGTAAAGTAGTAAAACCTCCCCATGGACTCTTGGAAGACTAGCCCCCATTGTGATCTAAGAGATCAGCAAACATTGTGATGATCTACTAACTGTTTATTTGTTGTCCATGTGCAGTTGACGGTGGTTGGGGACCATGGTCGCCATGGGCGATCTGCTCAGCAACCTGTGGGGGTGGAGTTAAGGGTCGGACCCGTGTCTGTAACAGCCCCGAACCCCAGTACGGAGGCAAGAAGTGCCCTGGGGAGACCAACGACAGTGATGCCTGCAACAAACAAGAATGCCCTATCGGTGAGTGTGTGTGTTTGTGTGTCCCATTCAGCACCTCTGACCCAACCCCTCGTCCCTTTCTCTCTTTCCCTTTGAGGCATGTTAACCTTCCTCACTCCCTTTGAGTTATTCCAGTTCATTCTCGCATTCCAGTTGAGTTATTATTTCTAATTTCAACATTCCTGTGATAAGTGCTCTGAGAATGGCCTCCAGGCAAATGTTTGTGCTGATAACAAAGTCTGGAAGGATGTGTTTTGCCTCTTTGTAGACTGCACATTGTGTTTGGTCAACAAGCTTGGAAAGCACTGAAACCTGTTCACTTTGAGAGAAATGAAGAGAGCAACCTGAAGTGAACCACCTGAACAACCTGGGGAAGCTGAATGTCAATATTCTTAATAAACCAATAAACAAATGTCCAAATGTAGCTGCATTAGGCATGTCCTGGTTCTCTTCCTAACCAGTCACCAGTTGCTTTAGTTCTAACTCTGTTAAAAGTATTTTCTAACCACTGTGTTATTGTTCCCTGTCAGACGGTTGTCTGTCTAACCCATGCTTCGGAGGAGTGGACTGTAACAGTGCCCCCGACGGATCCTGGGAGTGTGGGCCATGCCCTCTCGGTTTCCGCGGCAACGGAACCCACTGCGAAGACGTCAACGAGGTAATTTTGGGTTAAAGAGGCATGTTACACAAGTCAGATACTTGGTTAACCAACTAACTAATGGTTAACCCTAACCTTAACCTTAGTCCTAAATACATTTTCATCCCCAGGCTATGCCTAACCATTACCTTAGGATCTTCCTTTACTCATTCATATTCATGACCTATTGCCCTACTTAGAATCTACATCTCATTCTGATCCTCTTCCTCCACAGTGTCACATGTTCCCTGATCGATCTGATTGATTTCATTATTGATCGATTGAATATCATCTATTCTGATCCTCTTCCGCCACAGTGTCACATGTTCCCTGATCGATCTGATTGATTTCATTATTGATCAATTGAATATCATCTCATTCTGATCCTCTTCCGCCACAGTGTCACATGATCTCTGATAGATCAATTTATTTGATTGATTTTATGATTGATCAATTTGATATAATCTACTTCTGATCCTCTTCCTCTTCCTCATCGTGACATGGTCTCTGCTCTCTGATTGATTGATTTGATCCTCTTCCTCCTCAGTGTGACATGGTGTCTGACATATGCTTTAAAGCTGGTGGAGCATCGCGTTGCATCAACACAGACCCAGGGTTCCACTGTCTGTCCTGCCCACCCCGCTACAAGGGAACGCAGCCCTTCGGCATGGGGGTGGAAGCTGCCAAGAAGAACAAACAGGTACGTCTGTATCACTCAACATCGGTTTTAGGTCTTGTGTATTATTTAGACTGCATTTACACCGTTGCTGACAGGTGTATAACATTGAGCACACAGCCATCCAATTTCCATTAGATTGGCCTTACGGAAGAACTTAGTGACTTTCAACGTGGCACCGTCATAGGATGCCACCTTTCCAACAAGTCAGTTCATCACATTTCTGTCCTGCTAGAGCTGCCCTGGTCAACTGTAAGTGCTGTAATTGTGAAGGGGAAACGTCTAGGAGCAACAATGGCTCAGCCACAAGGTGGTAGGCCACATAAGCTCACAGAATGGGACCGCCAAGTGCTGACGCGCTATAATACTTACCTGTCCTCGGTTGCAACAATCACTACCGAGTTCCAAACTGCCTTTGGAAGCAACATCAGCAGCAGAACTGTTCGTTGGGAGCTTCATGAAATGGGTCTCCATGGCCAAGCAGCTGCATACAAGCCTAAGATCACCATGCGCAATGCCAAGCTTCAGCTGGAGTGGTGTAAAACTCACCGCCATTGGACTCTGGAGCAGTGGAAATACGTTCTCTGGAGTGATGAATCATGCTTCACCACCTGCAGTCCGAAGGACAAATCTGGGTTTGGTGGATGCCAGGAGAACACCACCTGCCCAAATGCATAGTGCCAACAGTAAAGTTTGGTGGAGGATGAATAATGGTCTGGGGCTGTTTGTCATAGTTCAGGCCCATTAGTTCCAGTGAAGGGAAATATTAACTCTACAGTATACAATTACATTCTAGACGATTCTGTGCTTCCAACTTTGTGGCAACAGTTCGGGGAAGGCCCTTTCCCGTTTCAGCATGACAATGCACCTGTGCACAAAACGAGGTCCATACAGAAATGTTTTTTTGAGATCGATGTGGAAGAACTTAACTGGCCTGTACAGAGCCATGACCTCAACCCCATCGAACACCTCGCCAACTGTGAGTCAGGCATAATCGCCCATCATCAGTGATTTATTAGTGGCCCACATTTTTAGAATGAGTCTACACTCTGCTGCAAGGGTGGACTCCACTATGCATGAACATAGCACACCTTGACCCTGTATAAGGAGAGAGAGAGGGAGAATGTTATGAAGCTGTAATATATATATATAATATATATATAGATATAGATATATAGAGATGTATATATAATAGCAAACATCTGATATACTTTTCTCTTCATACTTCACCTGTGCTTGGTGTTACAGTATGAGTGGAGGTCTTAGATGGGATGAGAACTATAAAGTGATGTCTATGTCTCTCTGATGTTCTTGTTTGTGTTGTTATCTACGTTTCCACTCTAGCAACACATGTATTACTGTTTAATGCAGCTCTGTCATGTCAATAGCTATTTCCCAGTGGGCACACACTGGTTGAATCAACGTTGTTTCTGAAATTACGTCGAACCAATGTGGAATAGACGTAGAATTGACAACATCTGTTGTGGCATACATACATCGTTTCTGCTTTGAAACCATGATAATTGAGTTCACACACAGATTTGTTGTTGAAAAGTTGAATCATCACTCCACTATCCAATAGACCTGGGTTCAAATACTATTTAAAATCATTTGCAATACTTTATCTGGACTTGATTGAGCTTGCCTGGCACAATGAAACCAATGGAATAGTAATTAAAAAAACTACTGGCTAAAGTATTTGAAAGATCTCAAATAGTATTTGAACCTAGATCTGCTGTTCTGCCCTAACATTACAGACCTCGTGAATCATTGCTTTGTCACTGGCTTTTAAAAACGGTACCGGCTCTGATCCTAGGCCAACATCGTACACATTGATTTGAGGAAAGGGGAAAGGGGAATTGTCTCAGTGTCTCATCTGTTTCCCAGAGCTGATGAAAAAAAGAAAGGCCTTGTTATTGGTCATCACGTAACGTTGTTGTAACGTTGTACCATATGAGGTCACGGAGTGGCATCAAATCACTTCCTAATGATGGACATCTGTAGCAATAGAGATACGACAGTGTTGTCTTTGATTCTCTTGCCGTAGATACATAAAACACTGTATCAGAATCCACAGGGTTTATGGCAGAGCAGGGGACATGACATGACAGGACATAACATAACATGACATCTGAGAATACACTTCACCCCAAGAAATGAGACTCACTGATTTACAGAACGTTTATCATGCTCATGCACTGTCCTCTCCTGTACAACCCCAGACAGTTTGACTTGATGCTCTCTCTCTCCTCAGGACAACTCTCCACTCCTGTACAACCCCAGACAGTTTGACTTGATGCTCTCTCTCTCCTCAGGACAACTCTCCACTCCTGTACAACCCCAGACAGTTTGACTTGATGCTCTCTCTCTCCTCAGGACAACTCTCCACTCCTGTACAACCCCAGACAGTTTGACTTGATGCTCTCTCTCTCCTCAGGACAACTCTCCACTCCTGTACAACGCCAGAGAGTTTGACTTGATGCTCTCTCTCTCTCCCCCCCCAGGTCTGCGAGCCAGAGAACCCCTGCAAAGACAAGACCCACAACTGTCACCGGTCCTCAGAGTGTATCTACATCAGCCACTTTAGTGAACCCATGTACAAGTGTGAGTGCAGGATCGGCTACGCTGGTGATGGTTTCATCTGTGGAGAGGACTCAGACCTGGATGGATGGCCTAATCAGAACTTGGTGTGTGGGGCCAACGCCACCTATCACTGCAAAAAGGTAACAGACTCTAACTTTATGTTCTCTGTGGGCCACTTTCCTGGATCCAGAGTAAGCCTAGTCTCTAGTCCCCATTTAAATATGCACTCTTGAATTTTTGCATAATTTCAGCCAGTAGTTTTGAAAGTGGTGCTCACGAGCCAAAACTGGTCCCTATTTTTGTGTACTACGTAATCCATTTGGTGTGATATGTTACCAATCCAATTCATGCAATATGTTACACATTTCTTGTGCTTAAGATTGTGGAGTGCATTTTTAAGTCTAGACCTTCCTGGAATAAAAAGGACTTTCAATTGAGATTCTCAATTGAGCATACGCTTTAGTCCAGGACTAGGCTAAATCTTATTAAGTCCAGGAAACTGTCCTAATAACTTTTATCCTCAACAACAGACCTGCAGATTTTCGACATTTTCTAATCTTACGGTATGACAATCTTTGACATTTTTCTTCCTGTGGCTATTTCTAAAACTGTTTCCATTTATTTATCAATATTTAACAGGATAACTGCCCCAACCTGCCTAACTCTGGACAGGAAGATTTTGACAAAGATGGTCAGGGAGACGCGTGTGACCAGGATGATGACAACGATGGAATCGTGGATGAAAGAGTAAGATATATTTTATAAGGCAAATGTGTTAAATGGATGATGGCTGAAAAGATTCACTAACTCTTGCTACAGTCTTAGAAAAAAAGGTACAATCTAGAACCAAATAGAGTTCTACCTGGAACCAAAATAGTTATCCTTTGGTGACAGCCGAAGAATTGTTTTGGAACCCTTTATTCTAAGAGTGTATGACAATGGAAGTTTGCTTCAAAGGTCAATGTTTGATTGTTACAACCAACACATTTTTCTGCAAATGTCTTCATCAGGGTATTTAGATGAATTCAATAGGGAATCAAATGCCCTCTCCAAGAAAACGGACACTCCAATCATTCCCATTTCGCTGCTCTCTCTTCAGGACAACTGTCCTCTCCTGTACAACCCCAGACAGTTTGACTTGATGCTCTCTCTCTTCAGGACAACTGTCCTCTCCTGTACAACCCTAGACAGTTTGACTTGATGCTCTCTCTTCAGGACAACTGTCCTCTCCTGTACAGCCCCAGACAGTTTGACTTGATGCTCTCTCTCTCTTCAGGACAACTGTCCTCTCCTGTACAACCCCAGACAGTTTGACTTGATGCTCTCTCTTCAGGACAACTGTCCTCTCCTGTACAACCCCAGACAGTTTGACTTGATGCTCTCTCTCTTCAGGACAACTGTCCTCTCCTGTACAACCCCAGACAGTTTGACTTGATCTCTCTCTCTCTCTCTCTCTCCTCAGGACAACTGTCCTCTCTCTCTCCTCAGACAGTTTGACTTGTCTCTGCTCTCTCTCTCTCTCTCTCTCTGTCTCTCTCTGTCTCTCTCTCTCTCTCTCTCTCTCTCTCTGTCTCTCTTTCTCTCTGTCTCTCTCTCTCTCTCTGTCTCTCTCTGTCTCTCTCTGTCTCTCTGTCTCTCTCTCTCTCTCTGTCTCTCTCTCTCTCTCTCTCTCTCTCTCTCTCTCTCTCTCTCTCTCTCTCTCTCTCTCTCTCTCTCTCTGTCTCTCTCTCTCTCTCTCTCTCTCTCTCTCTCTCTCTCTCTCTCTCTCTCTCTCTCTCTCTCTCTCTCCTCAGGACAACTGTTCTCTCCTGTACAACGCCAGACAGTTTGACTTGATGCTCTCTCTCTCTCTCTCTCTCTCCTCAGGACAACTGTCCTCTAATGTACAATCCCAGACAGTTTGACTTTGATAAGGATGATGTGGGGGATCGTTGTGACAACTGCCCCTATGAACACAACCCTGCCCAGATCGACACCGACCACAATGGGGAAGGTGACGCCTGTGCTATCGACATTGATGGAGATGGTACTAGCCTTTTCTTACCATGTTACTAAACATGATACATTGCTGTATTATAATGATATTAAGTGAGAACAGGGAAAGGCTCCTTCAACTCTTATAACTTTTATATTCCGTGTAATATATTATTTAAAAGTCATTCATTTGTATTGCTATTGACTCTAGTTGGCTCTGAAGTAGTCATGACATTTTTTTTTTTTTTAAATCTTAAGAATCTCAGAAAATATTTTATGGATTATTGCAGGGTAGTAAATCATGCAAAGGAATGACCAGCTGGCACGGTTTTGCGATTAATCTTTCCGCCCTCAACTATGAAGTGATTAATTAGCATTAGCTACTTCTATGGCACGGAACGCGAAATGCCACATGCAAGAACAGGCAAGCAAATATCTAGGATTATGACTACAGATATGTCCTGCACACATGATATTACCGCTGCATGTTGTTTAATGTCCATTTCCCTATTCCTTTAGAAATCCTAAACGAGCAAGACAACTGCCCGTACTTGTACAACAATGACCAGAAGGACACTGACATGGATGGAGTCGGTGACCAGTGTGACAACTGTCCTCTGCTACACAACCCTGACCAGGTGGGAATAAAGAACAGTCACTTTGCCTTTTGTGTAATTACAAAAAGGACATCATCTCTATCAGGGTTGCAAAATTCCAGAAACGGTCCCCAAATTCACAGGATTTCTAGACATTCCCAGTTGGAGGATTTGGATGACCCTTCTTATTCCTCACTCTGGGAGTCTTGCAACCGGGATTTCTGGAAAACATTTGGAAAAGTTCTGGAAAATGTTGGATTTTTTTTATCATGCTGGCCACTGTAACACTCCTGTCCTCTCCTGTCCTCTCCTCTTTAACAGGCTGACACAGACAATGACCTTGTAGGAGACCAGTGTGACAACAACCAGGATATCGATGAAGACGGTCACCAGAATAACCTGGACAACTGTCCTTACGTCGCCAACTCCAACCAGGCTGACCACGATAAGGACGGCAAGGGGGACGCCTGTGACTTCGACGATGACAATGACGGTATCCCTGACGATAGGGACAACTGTAGATTGACACCCAATAAGGATCAACTGGACTCTGATGGTAAGGGGGACAACACACACACAGACAAACACACCATGGATCAGCATAGTTAGTGTGAAGAATGCTGTAACTGTAGCTGCCTGTAGCTGCCTGAGGAAGAATTAGTATCCAGTAGGTTGATTTGTGACTTCTGTAATAGCCCTGTATACACTACCATAGATACTATCAAACATCACACAGAGGATTGCTTGTGATACAGGAATCTTCCGTTGAGACGTCCCTGCACCTGTCCACCCTCCTTTTTACACAAATCTTTATAGATATAGGTCAACATGCCATGTCCCATTGTCCTGTAAACTATAGCTACTACTATAACAGCGGTTGTGTATGATATAGGAATAGCGTTTTTCTGCATCTGCCCACCATAAAAAACACGGGGTGCCTTTTACCTCTTAACTACATTTTCATTCATATATTTACCGTTCAATATGTCTTGTTCCATTTCCCTCTCTCTCTCTACAAAATGTGAAGTATGGTGGGCGGTTTAGAAATAGTGTACACACATTCAGGAACTTGCAGGTGTAGGGTACAAAAAGTCAACTGATGATAGAAATGTAGATATCTGTACACTGTTGAATGCTCCCGCAGTTTTATTGTGGTGCAAGTATGGTGGGTCAGACATTAAGGAGTTAACAAAAAGGAGTATTTCTGGGTTAGGGTTGATGACGTCATTAGCGTAGGACTTTATCGTGCGGGAACCCATGAGGGAATCATCCGCCAGACACCCAGCCGCCAGGCCATGAAGTTTTATTTCCGAAGGGGGCATCTGTGCTAATCCACAGTGCCCAATTTCATCATGCAGAGTTACCTGAAGTTTGTGTAACTGGCTTTAACTAGAAGCAGGCTGTGTGGAGACTGGGAGAGGTAGGGAAGACAGAGGGAGAGAGAGAGAGGGAGAGGGAACTAGAGAGCGAAAGAGAGAGCGATGGAGAAAGAGAGAGGGAGAAAGAGAATTAGATACTTCTCAAAGACAAACCCTAGAGCCAGATCCCTTAACCCTCTTAACACCTCATCAGAAGGTGTTTATTCGATAGAATCAAGTCAGCTTCCTGTGCAATTACAGAAGAGTAGAGGAGAAAGTGGAGAAAACAGGCTTTACAGCTCGCTGGCAACTTCCCTTTGCTCTGTATTATGAGTCTGTTTCTAATAGACTATGGCCTCTGAGATAGTTACATGTTTCAGTAGAAGTTGTCACGGCATGCAGATGGCTGAGACTCCTTATTGGACTTGGCGGACATATTAAAATCTACAGGAATTGCAATTCTTGCGATTCTTTTTCTGAAACGCTGGTAGAGTGAGTGAAACGTCTGCCTTCCCTGTGGTAGGAATGTTGCAACATTATTGCTAGTGTGGAAACTAGGGAGTTATATAGGCCTACTGTAGTCGCCATGGATAGTTTTCACCAATTGTTCCATTAAAAAGGAATAGGAGAGCAACAAATATATATTATGAATTCATGGTGCTCTTTTATTCATTCAAAAAGGTGACACGTTTCAGCACAGGAAGTGACACAGTGGTCTAAGGCACTGCATCGCAGTGCTTGAGGCGTCACTACAGAAACCCTGGTTCGAATCCAGGGTGTATTCCAACCAGCCGTGATTGAGTGTCCCATAGGGCGGTGTACAATTGGCCCATCATCTTCCGGGTTTGGCCGGTGTAGGCCGTCATTGTAAATAAGAATTTGTTCTTAACTGACTTGCCTGGTTAAATAAATAAAAATAAAGACCATAGTCTCTGTCAAAGTTCTCACAATAGGCCTCTGTATTTTAACCCAGCATCTTCCATTCTTCTATCAACAGGCGACGGTAGAGGCGACGCTTGCAAAGACGACTTTGACAACGACAACATCCCGGACTTCCTTGACGTGTGTCCTGAGAACAATGCCGTCAGCGTCACAAACTTCCGGAAGTTTCAGATGGTGCACCTGGACCCCAAGGGAACAGCGCAGATCGACCCCAACTGGGTGGTTAGACATCAGGGCAAGGAGCTGGTACAGACCGTCAACTCTGACCCTGGCATCGCTGTTGGTGAGTAGGATATAACCTCAATATGTAGTCCCTATACTGCCGTAAAAGAGAGAGAAATATTAGCGATAGATTAAAGATATTTAATTCACTACAGTTTAGAGATGTGCAGAATGTCAACTCTGACCCTGTCAACGCAGTGGGCAACCTTACCTCAGATACTTTCATATATTCCCTTGTAGGGTAGCAAAATTCAATAAACTTTCCCTTTTGCCTGATTTTTCAGAAATCTCAGATTCCCTCCCAGCTTATTCCCTCCTGATTCCAGGAATCCGCAATATGGATTTCAGGACATTTGCAACCCTATACAGTTGTGTGATCATTTAGATCTGATATGTTACCATATGCAAGATGTCCAACTATTTCTATGATCTATAAATATCAAGAGGAGCAGAAGTATTATTCAAATGTGTGTCCCACCAACCAGCCTAGGTGTTCACTTTTTCTGTTCCACCGTCCTAGGCTTTGATGAGTTCAACGCGGTGGACTTCAGTGGTACGTTCTACGTGAACACGGACCGGGATGACGACTACGCTGGTTTCGTGTTCGGCTACCAGTCGAGCGGCCGCTTCTACGTGGTGATGTGGAAGCAGATCACTCAGACCTACTGGGAAGACAAACCCTCCAAGGCCTTTGGTATCTCTGGTGTCTCTCTCAAGGTGGTCAACTCAACTACGGGCACAGGGGAGAACCTGAGAAATGCCCTGTGGCACACAGGCAACACTAAAAATCAGGTGTGCTAAGATCCAATATATAATTTTGTAGAGACAAAAAATCATATGGTTTCTCTGGTTTAGCCACACCCTCTATTAAGCAATCTTTCAAGCAGCCAGTCAAATTTATAAAGTTATCATAAATCATAGATCTTCAATAATTAAATGGTTTCCTTATCTGTTGGCCACAGGTGCGCACTCTGTGGCACGACCCAAAGAACATTGGCTGGAAGGATTACACAGCCTACAGGTGGCACCTCATCCACAGACCCAAGACTGGATTCATCAGGTGAGCAGGTCTAGCCTAATGCCTAGGCTTTAGCTCAGTGGGCTAACACAGTCTCGTGGTATGTAGGAGACCCGGGATTGAATCCAGCCAATCACACCCTTCGCACTTTCCTCAGTAACAGTCTGAAAATACTTTTTATGATAATATACTATAGGTTAAGCTGTTAACCAGGGTGTTTTGTCCATAGTGTGCTTTGTCCAAATGTACAGTCCTCCAGCACTCCACTCAGTTTCAATCATTCATGTATTGTCTTGTTGTGTTTTGTAGGGTTGTGGTCTATGAAGGGAAACAGATCTTGGCAGACTCGGGACCAGTGTACGACAAGACGTTTGCTGGAGGACGGTTAGGCCTGTTTGTCTTCTCCCAGGAACTGGTCTTCTTCTCTGATCTCAAATATGAGTGTAGAGGTGAGTCATGTAGTTAGCAACACCGTTCTAGCCAGGTCCCAGATCTGTTTGTGCTGTCTTGCTAACTCCTATGGTGTCACGCCAATGACCATAGGAGTTGGCAAGATGGCACAAACAGATCTGGGACCAGGCTAGTACAGACCATGGTTTGTGAAAATAATGGTTGGTAATTGTGGAAGAGATCTCTCCTATTTGGGAGACAAAATGCAGATGAAGGGGTAAAAAAAGTGTTTTTAAAACCTTCCAAATCTTTTCCAATACTCAGATAAGCTGGAGTTTCCAACTGTGTTGTCCATCAGGTAACAATCATAAAGGTGTATATGTTTTGTGTCGGCTGTATAAAAAATCACAACAAAAAAACAGAAGTCACGCTTTTGTTTCTGCTGTAACACTGAAGTTCGGCTATATGGATGTAATAGAGCCCTTTGACTATGTTGTGTGCATACTGTATGTGTGTGGTTGTGTGGTTCAGATTGTTCGATGATGTGTGTGTGTGTGTGTGTGTGTGTGTGTGTGTGTGTGTGTGTGTGTGTGTGTGTGTGTGTGTGTGTGTGTGTGACACTGTGTGTGACACTGTGTGTGTGACACTGTGTGTGTGTGTCTGTGTGTGTTTGTGTGTGTGTGACGATGTGTGTGTGTGACGATGTGTGTGTGTGTGTGTGTGTGTGTGTGTGTGTGTGTGTGTGTGTGTGTGTGTGTGGTGTGTGTGTGTGTGTGTGTGTGTGACACTGTGTGAGAGGTCTGGTGTGTGGTCTTAAAGGGTTTCAGGTGCTACTTTGATCTCAAATACGAGAATATTGCTTGTTCACGCTTTACTGTATGATACACACAATGCTCCACCGGTTGCTGTATTGTTGGCTATATTTCCATACCATATTGTGTATGTACAGTGCCTTGCGAAAGTATTCGGCCCCCTTGAACTTTGCGACCTTTTGCCACATTTCAGGCTTCAAACATAAAGATATAAAACTGTATTTTTTTGTGAAGAATCAACAACAAGTGAGACACAATCATGAAGTGGAACGACATTTATTGGATATTTCAAACTTTTTTAACAAATCAAAAACTGAAAAATTGGGCGTGCAAAATTATTCAGCCCCTTTACTTTCAGTGCAGCAAACTCTCTCCAGAAGTTCAGTGAGGATCTCTGAATGATCCAATGTTGACCTAAATGACTAATGATGATAAATACAATCCACCTGTGTGTAATCAAGTCTCTGTATAAATGCACCTGCACTGTGATAGTCTCAGAGGTCCGTTAAAAGCGCAGAGAGCATCATGAAGAACAAGGAACACACCAGGCAGGTCCGAGATACTGTTGTGAAGAAGTTTAAAGCCGGATTTGGATACAAAAATATTTCCCAAGCTTTAAACATCCCAAGGATCACTGTGTAAGCGATAATATTGAAATGGAAGGAGTATCAGACCACTGCAAATCTACCAAGACCTGGCTGTCCCTCTAAACTTTCAGCTCATACAAGGAGAAGACTGATCAGAGATGCAGCCAAGAGGCCCATGATCACTCTGGATGAACTGCAGAGATCTACAGCTGAGGTGGGACACTGTCCATAGGACAACAATCAGTCATATATTGCACAAATCTGGCCTTTATGGAAGAGTGGCAAGAAGAAAGCCATTTCTTAAAGATATCCATAAAAAGTGTTGTTTAAAGTTTGCCACAAGCCACCTGGGAGACACACCAAACATGTGGAAGAAGGTGCTCTGGTCAGATGAAACCAAAATTGAACTTTTTGGCAACAATGCAAAACGTTATGTTTGGCGTAAAAGCAACACAGCTCATCACCCTGAACATACCATCCCCACTGTCAAACATGGTGGTGGCAGCATCATGGTTTGGGCCTGCTTTTCTTCAGCAGGGACAGGGAAGATGGTTAAAATTGATGAGAAGATGGATGGAGCCAAATACAGGACCATTCTGGAAGAAAACCTGATGGAGTCTGCAAAAGACCTGAGACTGGGACGGAGATTTGTCTTCCAACAAAACAATGATCCAAAACATAAAGCAAAATCTACAATGGAATGGTTCAAAAATAAACATATCCAGGTGTTAGAATGGCCAAGTCAAAGTCCAGACCTGAATCCAATCGAGAATCTGTGGAAAGAACTGAAAACTGCTATTCACAAATGCTCTCCATCCAACCTCACTGAGCTCGAGCTGTTTTGCAAGGAGGAATGGGAAGAAATTTCAGTCTCTCGATGTGCAAAACTGATAGAGACATACCCCAAGCGAGTTACAGCTGTAATCGCAGCAAAAGGTGGCGCTACAAAGTATTAACTTAAGGGGGCTGAATAATTTTGCACGCCCAATTTTTCAGTTTTTGATTTGTTAAAAAAGTTTGAAATATCCAATAAATGTCGTTCCACGTCATGATTGTGTCCCACTTGTTGTTGATTCTTCACAAAAAAATACAGTTTTATATCTTTATGTTTGAAGCCTGAAATGTGGCAAAATGTCTCAAAGTTCAAGGGGGCCGAATACTTTCGCAAGGCACTGTATACGGCTGTATAGATTACTCTATATACTGTATGACTCTGGATATGCTGTTATTTCTTAGCTTTTTTGTTATAAATGTGCTTAGAATAAATAATCATACATTTTCTCCTATTTTCACTAGATAACTGAACAGCGTTGGATGTGAAAACTTCAAATGGCTAAAGACACTAAACCTCATAACCTGATCATCAGCCTTTTGCTGATTCGTTCGTCATTTCAACCAATGAAATGGAGCTTCAGCTTCACCCCACCAAAGTATTTTTGCCTCTAACTTTCCATTGAAGAGGCAGCCGGGGCCTTTTCCAGTTTTTCTGAGTGCCTTATGTGAAAAGACATATCCTTGAGAAATGAAAACCGATGACAAATGAAAAAGGCCTTGTGGACAAATGAAAAAGGTCTTAGCAATGATAAAAACTAAGTAACCGATGTTGACAACATATTATAGGGATTATTTGTACAACCACTTATGTGCTTTACTCCGATTTCTTCCAAACACTTTACAGCTTTACATTAACAAAAGTAAATATAAAATTATTGTTACTCGATAAATATTGATATTGTTTGTGCTGGAAAAGAGATCAACTTGATGCTAAGTACAATGTACAATAAAGGCGTCTAGGTTGCTTAGCAACTAAAGGTCTCTGTATTGACCTCAGCAGTTTCAGCCCTGCAGTGAAAAATTGGATCAATTTTAATATTTACTGCCAAATATCCACCAAACTCTTAATCAATACCAAAGCACACTGATGTACGTCGCTAACTTGAACAAAGTTCTTATTTTTTGTATTGATTCTTATACCACCCAGAATGCAGTTTTGTTAAAACGGTCTTCAGTTGCTCATTTAAAATGTTTGTCAAACTCTAAAAAGGTTGACCGTGAGACCGTCTTATAGCATTTTAAAGTACTTTGGGATGAAGATGTTTATACTAAGTTTGTATTATAATTTCTTCTGTAAATTATTATCACGAGTTTATGTCTTGCTGGTTTGTTTGTTTTGTTTGTTTGCTTTTTTGTTAGAGATTGTAAATAATTTATTTATTTGTTTACACTGACGAAATTTCACAATTGAAGATTGTTGGATATCAACATAAAAATTTCTCAAACATCAAGTTAAAAATACACTATCACAAACTTTGTGTACTATGCAGTGTTATGCCATGTGTTATACTGAACAAAAATTTAAATAATAAAACAACATGCAACAATTTTATTGATTTTACTGAGTTACAGTTCATATGAGAAAATCAGTTAATTGAAATAAATTCATTAGGCCCTAATCTATGGATTTCACATGACTGGGAATACAGATACAGTGGGGCAAAAAAGTATTTAGTCAGCCACCAATTGTGCAAGTTCTCCTACTTAAAAAGATGAGAGAGGCCTGTAATTTTCATCATAGGTACACTTCAACTATGACAGACAAAATGAGAAAAATATCCAGAAAATCACATTGTAGGATTTTTAATGAATTTATTTGCAAATTATGGTGGAAAATAAGTATTTGGTCTCCTACAAACAAGCAAGATTTCTGGCTCTCACAGACCTGTAACTTCTTCTTTAAGAGGCTCCTCTGTCCTCCACTCGTTACCTGTATTAATGGCACCTTTTTGAACTTGTTATCAGTATAAAAGACACATGTCCACAACCTCAAACAGTCACACTCCAAACTCCACTATGGCCAAGACCAAAGAGCTGTCAAAGGACACCAGAAACAAAATTGTAGACCTGCACCAGGCTGGGAAGACTGAATCTGCAATAGGTAAGCAGCTTGGTTTGAAGAAATCAACTGTGGGAGCAATTATTAGGAAATGGAAGACATACAAGACCACTGATAATCTCCCTCGATCTGGGGCTCCACGCAAGATCTCACCCCGTGGGGTCAAAATGATCACAAGAACGGTGAGCAAAAATCCCAGAACCACACGGGGGGACCTAGTGAATGACCTGCAGAGAGCTGGGACCAAAGTAACAAAGCCTACCATCAGTAACACACTACGCCGCCAGGGACTCAAATCCTGCAGTGCCAGACGTGTCCCCCTGCTTAAGCCAGTACATGTCCAGGCCCGTCTGAAGTTTGCTAGAGAGCATTTGGATGATCCAGAAGAAGATTGGGAGAATGTCATATGGTCAGATGAAACCAAAATAGAACTTTTTGGTAAAAACTCAACTCGTCGTGTTTGGAGGACAAAGAATGCTGAGTTGCATCCAAAGGACACCATACCTACTGTGAAGCATGGGGGTGGAAACATCATGCTTTGGGGCTGTTTTTCTGCAAAGGGACCAGGACGACTGATCCGTGTAAAAGAAAGAATGAATGGGGCCATGTATGTATCGTGAGATTTTGAGTGAAAACCTCCTTCCATCAGCAAGGGCATTGAAGATGAAACGTGGCTGGGTCTTTCAGCATGACAATGATCCCAAACACACCGCCCGGGCAACGAAGGAGTTGCTTCGTAAGAAGCATTTCAAGGTCCTGGAGTGGCCTAACCAGTCTCCAGATCTCAACCCCATAGAAAATCTTTGGAGGGAGTTGAAAGTCTGTGTTGCCCAGCAACAGCCCCAAAACATCACTGCTCTAGAGGAGATCTGCATGGAGGAATGGGCCAAAATACCAGCAACAGTGTGTCAAAACCTTGTGAAGACTTACAGAAAACGTTTGACCTCTGTCATTGCCAACAAAGGGTATATAACAAAGTACTGAGATAAACTTTTGTTATTGACCAAATACTTATTTTCCACCATAATTTGCAAATAAATTCATAAAAAATCCTACAATGTGATTTTCTGGATTTTTTTTCTCATTTTGTCTGTCATAGTTGAAGTGTAACTATGATGAAAATTACAGGCCTCTCGCATCTTTTTAAGTGGGAGAACTTGCACAATTGGTGGCTGACTAAATAGTTTTTTGCCCCACTGTATGTGTCTGTTGGACAAAGAAACCTTTAAAAAAATGGGCCTCACAGTGGGCCTCAGGATCTTGTCACAGTATCTTTGTGCATTCAAATTGCCATTGACAAAATGGTGTTCGTTGTCCATAGCTTATGCCTGCCTGTAACATAACCCCACCACCACAGGGCACTCTGTTCACAATGTTGGCATCAGCAAACCGCTCGCCCACACAACGCCATACATGTTGTCTGCGGTTGTGAGGCCGGTTAGACATACTGCCAAATACTCTAAAATGACGTTGGAGGTGGCTTACGGTAGAGAAATGAACATTAAATTCTCTGGCAATAGCTCTGGTGGACATTTCTGCAGTCAGCATCCCAACTGCACACTCCTTCAAAAACTTGACACATCTGTGGCATTGTGTTGTGACAAAACTGGCCTTTTATTGTCCCCAGCACAAAGTGCATCTGTGTAATGAACATGCTGTTTAATCAGCTTCTTGATATGCCACACCTGTCAGGTGGATGGATTATCTCAGCTTAGGAGAAATGCTCACTAACAGGGATATAAACAAATTTGTGCACACAATTTGAGAGAAATAAGCATTTTGTGCATATGAAAAGTTTCTGGGATCTTTTATTTCAGCTCATGAAACATGGGACCAACACTTTACATTTTGCGTTTATATTTTTGTTCAGTGTACTTGATGGATATGTTAGCCAAATGCTCATGATAGGCCCTATAATCACTCAGATAAAATATACAAAACAATGCAGTGGTTTTAAGAGAAGGTGTAGTAGCTATAGTTTGGGTTAGTTGTAACACTCTATTCCAATATCCCTCTAGCATACCCCTTACAATGAAGCAATAGGATATTGTGCATCCATTCTAAGTAGTATGCTAGTATGGACATTGGAACACAGCTTTAAGTGTTGAGGAAGTGAAGATGATGTAAGAGTGAAACATTGATGTAATGGTAAGAGTGTCACGTATGGGGTTAGATGTAGTAGTAGTACCTGTGAGAGAGCAACAGTGATTATTATGTTAACAGTTCACAGCATCCTTGACCTTGACAACTGATGGTCTGAGGTTTGAGTGTGTATGCCTGGTGTGACAGGGAGCATTTGACTTCATGTAAATGTAATGTGTTGTTCACAGATGGATGAGGAAAGAACGTTCTGCTTTGAATGAGTGAAATATGTAACCAGATGAAGGCCATTCTAGAATCTATCAAAAATCTAGTAAAACGGTTTCTTGTAACTTTTGGTTGACTTATATGGATCAAGGATATTTTCAATGTATAGCTTTTTGGTTGTTGTTTGTCTGTATAGCGTTAATTGTTGCCGATTTTTGTTTTTTGTAGTTAGTAACTAGCTTAGTTGTATTTTGTGAGGGATTTTGCAATGCATAAATGTCCATTTTTCAGCTTTTCCTTTGTTGTTAGATCTACATTGTCTACAAACCATTTTTTGTTAGTCTATCACTTAAAAGAAATGATCTTGTTTCATAAATAAATTGTTTGTACACCATCTCTTTTTCATTGAGATAATGACAATTATGGAAGAAAATGAAAATGTGTTTATATTTGACATTAAATCGATTAATTATGTAATGAAAATATCAAATAATTTAAGTAGTATTAAGAGAAAATATAACAAAACAATATAGCCCCGATATATGAATCTAGCTTCTACAAAGATAAGATTGAAAACTTGAATTTCAAAGCTATTATGTAAACCATTTTCCAAACTTGGAACCTGTTAAGAGCTCTAAATGTGGCAGTCAATATTGATAGAAAGGTTTTTGTCCCATGCTGGATGCTAAAGATGGGACATTTTAGCAGGTTAGTTAACTCCTTTCACATTCCATGAAATTACATTGACACAGGGGGTTGGGGGGTTGGAGTTGTCAACAAAGCAACATGACAGAAATATGATGCCAAGTTTTGAACTACTGGTAGTTTCATTGAGAAGATATATAAAGCGATCTGTGCATTTGAACAACAGCATAAATACACTATTTAGAATGAGCAGGCAGCTCGCGAACGAACGAGTGCACTAGGGAGAATGCAACAAGCATACAGATGCAATAAGTGAAAACACATTATCTGACTGAAGATAGCTAGCTAACATAATGTCACAAAGCATGATCACTTGGCTAGTGCATATAAGTCAGATATTAGTTTAGAAAGACTTGAAATTGGCATGGGGGCAAGCTACCAGCTAGCCATAGCTACGGTGCATTTGGAAAGTATTCAGACCCCTTCACTTTTTCCACATTTTGTTATGATACAGCCTTATTCTAAAATTGATTAACTTATTTATTTTCCTCATCGATCTATACACAATACCCCATAAACAGGTTTTTAGACATTTTTACAAATGTATTACAAAAAAAAAAACTGAAATACCTTATTTACATAAGTACTCAGACCCTTTGCTATGAGACTCAAAATTGAGCTCAGGTGCATCCTGTTTCGATTGATCATCCTTGAGATGTTTCTACAACTTGATTGGAGTCCACCTGTGGTAAATTAAATTGATTGGACATGATTTGGAAAGGTACACTCCTGTCTATATAAGGTCCGACAGTTGACAGTGCATGTCAAGTCCCCAAGAACACAGCGGCCTTCATCATTCTTAAATGGAAGAAGTTTGGAACCACCAAGACTCTTCCTACAGAGAAGGGTCTTGGTCAGGTGACCAAAAACCTGATGGTCACTCTGACAGAGCTCCAGAGTTCCTCTGTGGAGATGAGGGAACCTTCCAGAAGGACAACCATCTCTACAGCACTCCACCAATCAGGCTTTTATGGTAGAGTGGGCAGACGGAAGCCACTCCTCAGTAAAGGGCACATGATTCTCTGGCCTGACGAAAGCAATATTGAACTCTTTGGCCTGAATGCAGAGCGTCACATCTGGAGGAAACCAGGCACCGCTCATCACCTGGCCAATACCATCCTTACGGTGAAGCATGTTGGTGGCAGCATCATGCTGTGGGGATGTTTTTCAGCGACAGGGACTGGGAGACTAGTCAGGATCAAGGTGGAGATGAACAGAGCAAAGTACAGAGAGATCCTTGATGAAAACCTGCTCCAGAGCACATAGGACTTCAGCCAAGGGGTCTGAATACATTCTGACTGCACTGTAGATAGCTGCTTATCAAAGGTAGATAACTGGTTAATTTGACAAAAAAATCTACCTAACTATCTCTCAATGTTTCTCAAAATTACTGTAGCTAGCTAATTCATTTGATTTTTTTTTGTGATACACACGTGTTTTTGCTGTTTTAGTCCACACAACATGTTGTCCTGTCACCTACAGTAGAACCTGATGAACACCATGGGGGGAAACAATAAAATTGGCCAGTCGCATTCATGAATTTTTGTCCTATCAGATCCACAATTTGAAGGTTCTAGCTAGTGTATTCCTCTGCCCTTCGACTCTTGTTGCATGCAGATGTCCAGTTTATCAGGTCCCAGGCTGCCATGACTGTTATGATTATTTATTTACAAGTTCATTCAAATGAGCTTTTTGCTGTCACGCCATCTGTACCTGATATAGCAGATCTCATCTTACGTGCGGATATAAGCCTACTGGCGTGAGAGACTTTTTGAGAAAGAGATTAGAGCAGACCCAGAAGTTCTGACCCAAGCACAGTCCATTTACCTTGTGCTGTTATAATTTATGCTCTAAAATCCTGCGATTTCATCGGGGCAGCCCCCCCCCCATAGCAAATAGCTGGCAAAACAATTCAAGCAATGTTCGCACGGCTTACTGCTGCTTGCAGAGTCACTGAGAGGCAGAGTAGTAAGTAACTGAACAGCTTGTCTTGAACAATATATATTGAAAACAGGAAAATGTACACCCCATTCACAAGTGAGGAGCCGCCCCTTACGCCTTAATGGGAGTAAACAATATCTCTGAGAGAGAAGCTCCTTATCTGACCTTGCTGTGAAAATCCAAAAAAAGAAATGTTCGAACAGGTTTTTGCTCCAAGATCAGACACAAACACACACACACACGCATGCACACAAATCATTGTCAAGTTCAACGCTAATAAAAAACAACGTAACCATTTAAAATAAAATTATGCAGTCACTAAATGATACATCCATTTGCACAAGCAATTGTGTTCCATGGAATGCACAGCAGCAAATGGGATTCAGATGGTTTTTCTTGTCACGTTGCTGCTCAGGCCTTTGTTACACATCACTAGTATATAAACACAGAATGACTTGCTCATGCACTCTGTGGCATAGTAGCAGCACATCCTCAATGAAAAACCCAAAGTGGACCTTGAAAAACCCTAACTAATAGCCAAACAGCACATTATATTCTATTATATTCTATTCTACAATTTATGGAACCAAAGTGATAGGGTAAATAGTTTGAAAACAGCAGCAGAAAATAGATAAAGTGTTATGTGTGTTGTACATTGCTGTTGTACATGTGTTGCAGAGGGGTGGTAGAAGTCTATGTACAGTCTATTGCTGTTGCATAGTGTGATGGTCTTTTTGAGGTCTTCGTGACAGGAGCATCAGCACCAGGAAAGAATCTGTGGCATCTGATAAGTGTTGGGGGTGGTAGGAACAGGAAAACACTAAAGGATGGGTGGAGGGGTGGAACAATGGGGGCTTAACTACTGAGACATCTGCAGGAGTCTGATGAGTCTGCAGGACGGCAGGTAGCCTAACGGTTAAGAGTGTTGTGCCAATGACTGAAAGGTCGCTGGTTTGACTCCCTGATCCGACTAGGTGAAAAATCTGCTGATGTGCCCTTGAGCAAGGCACTTAACCCTCATTGCTCCTGTAATTTGCTCTGGATAAGAGCATATGTAAAATGCATGCTGTACCATCTGTCCGTGAGGTGTGTCGAGATCAAGGAGACGTATGGGTTAACTCCTAAAAAAGGGGAAGGAGATAAAGGGGGTGGATTGATATAAGGGAGAATAAAGTCCTTCTCTTTGATACACACTGCCGTTTTGATGAGAGGGGTTATATTTCTCCAGCCCCATCCCAGGTTAAAAATATATTTGTGGTTGTGTGGCTGAGTGTCTGGGCCCTTAGGGCTGAGGCCCACTGAATAAGCCCACGTGGCATGCACCACAGCCTGGGTATGGGTCGGCCGCAAGGTCCTGGCACCAGGCCCAGAATGTTTTCCTGGTGGTTCTTTAGAGAGGTTTGGAGCACCATCTGAAGTCACCAAAATATTTATTTATGCATTCTGTTCGAAATGTGTTCTCAAATCTGGCTGTAATTTGGAGTCCTTTGAGCAAATGACTAACCCTAGCTTCATGTCCACATCCATTTCAACCCTAACCTTAGCCTCAACCACAATCACAACACTAACCCTAGCTTTATGACCACGTCCATTTCAACCCTAACCTTGGCCTCAACCACAATCACAACCCTAACCCTAGCTTTATGACCACATCCATTTCAACCCTAACCTTAGCCTCAACCACAATCACAACCCTAACCCTAGCTTTATGTCTACAATCATTTTGACCCTAGCCTCAACCACAATCACAACCCTAACCCTAGCTTCATGTCTACAATCATTTTGACCCTAGCCTTAGCTTCAACCTCAACCCTAACCCTGGCTTCATGTCTACAATCATTTTGACCCTAGCCTAACCCTAGCTTCATGTCTACAATCATTTTGACCCTAGCCTTAGCTTCAACCTCAACCCTAACCCTGGCTTCATGTCTACAATCATTTTGACCCTAGCCTTAGCTTCAACCTCAACCCTAACCCTGGCTTCAACAATCATTTTGACCCTAGCCTCAACCACAACCACAACCCTAACCCTAGCTTCATGTCTACAATCATTTTGACCCTAGCCTTAGCTTCAACCTCAACCCTAACCCTGGCTTCATGTCTACAATCATTTTGACCCTAGCCTCAACCACAACCACAACCCTAACCCTAGCTTCATGTCTACAATCATTTTGACCCTAGCCTTAGCTTCAACCTCAACCCTAACCCTGGCTTCATGTCTACAATCATTTTGACCCTAGCCTCAACCACAATCACAACCCTAACCCTAGCTTCATGTCTACAATCATTTTGACCCTAGCCTTAGCTTCAACCTCAACCCTAACCCTGGCTTCATGTCTACAATCATTTTGACCCTAGCCTTAGCCTCAAACACAATCACAACCCTGGCTTCATGTCTACAATCATTTTGACCCTAACCTTAGCCTCAACCACAACCCTAACCTTAGCTTCAACCACAACCCTAACCCTGGCTTCATGTCTACAATCATTTTGACCCTAACCTTAGCCTCAACCACAACCCTAACCCTGGCTTCATGTCCACATTCATTTTGACCCTAACACTAGACAGAGCAGATGTGCCGGTTTCCAGACGTGTCAGTGTGTGTACAGTGTTGATTACTGTAATCAGTTACATTACCGTAGAAAAATATTGTAATCACATTACAGATACTTCTGAAAAACTAGATGATTACTTATAAATTCCAAAAGGATGCTTGGAAACATGTCATAATGACATTCAATTCAGCATTGAAAAAAGGCACAAGTTTAAGTTTGTTCCACCTGAGCGAGTCTTTGAAGGATCCTTTTTGTCTTCTTCTAATGCCTCTTCAGAAGAAAGTAAACCAAATGTTAATGAAAGTAATCTGATTACGTTACTGAGTTTGGGTAATCCAAAAATTACATTATTGATTACAATTTTGTACAAGTCACTAGTAACCGTAACAGATTACATTTAAAAATGTAACCTACCCAACCCTGTGTGTGTGTGTGTGTTTGTGGGTGTAGATGTGGGTATATGTGTGGGTGTGCGTGCGTGCGTGTCCTATTTGGCTAGTTCGGCTACAGTAAGACGGATGTGGGCCTTGGCACCACAACGTCAGTCTAAACAAGCCCAGGCTAGGGAGACAGACACAGCAGCCAGCAAGAGCAGAGCACCGTGGGCTAAGTCCCAAATGGCCCCCTATTCCCTACATAGTGCACTACTTTTGACCAGATCCCTAAGGGTCCTCGTCAAACATAGTGCACAATATAGGGAATAGGGTACCATGTTGGACGCATAGAGAGCCCTGGCCCCAGACTGACTGAGGGAGAAAAAGGGAAGGGAAACCTCTTATCCAAACAGGTTTAAAGGGAAAACTGCCCTGTGTGATGTTCTTCTCCTTCAGACACAGTGGTGGGAAATACCTGCCTGTCTCCAGTCTCTTATCCCCAGGCTCGCCACCTCTCTTTTTCGCTCCCTCTCTGTCTCCCTCTCTCTCTTTCACTTTGCCTCTTGCTTTCCTTCTATCTCTCTTCGCGACTCTCCACATGGCTGCTCCTTGCCATGCCGTCCCTCTTCCTCTCCTCCCCTTCCCGCCCTGCTTCTTCTCTTCTCTGAGCCAGTCAAGATATAAGTACATGTAGTTGGTGTGTGGCTGAGGCTTCACAGCATAACATGGAAGGAAATATGAGGATTCCAAATAGAGGAAAACATTTTTTCCCTTGGAAAATAGAACTCAGCAAGTATACTGCTCTCAAACAAGATTATGACGACTCCTCCACACTACCATCTGTGCATGCTTCCCCAGGCAAACTTGCCAGGAACTCAGGAATAGGCAACATCCCATTCAAAATGAAAGAGCATATTTTGTCTTTTTCATTTCCTTTATGTAAAAAGTCCATGTTAACATTATACCTACAGATAAATACAATAATATATGGTCACCTGAGGCACCCAAAAAAGTATGTGACCTCCCAGTTGTGTATAATTGTGCTATTCCTGGATATTACCATACACTCCCAAAAGACCCAACCTAGGTCCAGACACTTAGGGCTCTATTCAATCGGTGTTGCTAAAGTTCAGCGCTATAGCGAGTTTACCGTGAATTCAGTCTCTGCTAATGAGGGAATATTATCTTTAAATTAATATTGCGTTGTAGTGCAGCTCTTCAGCAAAAAAGGATTGAATCGAGCCCGTAGTCCACCTCCTCTGCATGCCAACAAAAAAACGTGGATTACATCAAACTGCACTGCAAGAATTAAACAATCAATTAAACTCTATGCCTGGGAAGCATGGCATGGATCATTTTGTTTTCCCAGAATGTCTCTATTAGAATCATGATTTTGTGCTAATGTCCCTAACTCTGCTACACTATGCTTAATGAACAAACACGGACTCTAACTCAACTAGCGCTGGTTTGCAGAACAAAGTAAACAGAGTTCCTGCGGGCAAAAAGAGGCGCGTTACTGGAGAAGTGGGCCTGTCAACTGAAATAAAATAAGTAGTTAATTTTGGAGGCATGAGTTCCACTAGTCATTGGGAAAATATCCCTAGTCCTGTCGGACTGCCAACCGTTGGTGGGGCATGGAGTCCGCAGATTCATTGCTTTCAGAGAAAAGGAAAGAGAGCGAGAGAGAGAGAGAGACCGCAACATTTGGGCAACATTTGGCCTGTATATTGAAGTGCGACCCTACAGCAACATAAAGGGCTAAACGCTGTGTGTATTAACGTCTCTCTATCATGTTGAGTTTGGGGGCAAGAATGTGATTTAGATTTATCTCTCCCACAACAAAGAATGTAGGTCAAAGAACGGTCTGGTTGCTAGGAGCAGTGCTGGCACAGAGCGGGTTAGTGCTAACATGCTATGTAGAAGGACGGAGGAGAATGGTAGATATAAATCATGCTATTGTGACTGACAGATCAAGGATTGAAACCCGGACCATCAACATACTTTGTTAGCCCACTGAGACAAAGCTGCTGGCCTAGAAAGGTAAAAGCACACTTGGATCAAATGACTCACTTCCTTGCTGATGGGCTTGTATTAATTCTGGTGCCATTTTTCACACATATCTTACATACAAACTTTCATGTAACCCAGCATAATATGGACAAACCACAAAAACCGATATTGGCTCCAGAGTGTTACAGTGTTTCTTGTCTTCCCTGAGGGTCTCTGGGTTTGACAGCTTTGGTGTGAAATGGGGAATCTCAGTCCCAGCCTCCTTAAATCAGAACTGGAGCGTTTACCTTGCCCCAGCCTTGCACAAAATAAAACCAGACGTTACAGATGTAGCTAGAGATGTGTGCTACAACAAATACATTTATTTAGATTTATCTCTCCCACAACAAAGAATGTAGGTCAAATATTGAACATGGCAACAATGAGGAGCCTGATATTTTCTAGGCAAGCCAAGCCAGATCTATCATCATAATCACCCCTCCTTTGTTTTCCTTTAAATGCTTGTTATGTCTTTAATCTGTTTGTGGTATTAGCGAAATATGCAGCATCCTCCATCAAATATCTTATTTGCACTCAGAAAATATGTATTGGCTGCTGGCTGCCTCAGACGTGGGTGATGGTGGAGACCTGAAATAGGGAGGAGCCTATAGGGAGGAGGTCAGAGACCTGACCGGGTGGTGCCAGAATAACAACCTATCCCTCAACGTAACCAAGACTAAGGAGATGATTGTGGACTACAGGAAAAGGAGGACCGAGGACGCCCCCATTCTCATCGACGGGGCTGTAGTGGAGCAGGTTGAGAGCTTCAAGTTCCTTGGTGTCCACATCACCAACAAACTAGAATGGTCCAAACAGACCAAGACAGTCGTGAAGAGGGCACAACAAAGCCTATTCCCCGTCAGGAAACTAAAAAGAATACATTTTTTGCACTATTGGTTAGAGCCTGTAAGTAAGCATTTCCCTGTATTCGGTGCACGTGACAAATCATCTTTAATTTGAAATGGTCCCTGGTAGGAGTGTGTCTGTTGTGGGGAAGCAGAGGGTGTGTGTGTGTGTGTGTGTGTGTGTGTGTGTGTGTGTGTGTGTGTGTGTGTGTGTGTGTGTGTGTGTGTGTGTGTGTGTGTGTGTGTGTGTGTGTGTGTGTGTGTGTGTGTGTGTGTGTGTGTGTGTGTGTGTGTGTGTGTGTGTGTGTGTGTGTGTGTGTGTGTGTGTGTGTGTGTGTGTGAGACTGATGGATTATTCACTGTTGATATATGATGCTCTTGGCTCCAATGGACCAGACAGATACAAAAAGGCTGTGATTCACAACTCTCACTTGAACGATCCGACAGAGAGATATTGACAGGCAGAGACGTGTGTTCCATGCACACACACACACACACACACACACACACACACACACACACACACACACACACACACACACACACACACACACACACACACACACACACACACACACACACACACACACACACACACACACACACACACAGCTGGAGAACAGACAATGGGATAATTGCGTTGTGAAGTCTCAGGTCATGTAGCAGTGACTTGTACATGTGTTATCGATTTGAGTTCCCGTAGCCCATATTGGAGCCATTATCTTTGCGGCAATGACATGACAAAGACTTGAATCAAAACGTTAATCATAGAGGACTTAATTGAATAAACAAATTACATTTATAGTCAAGAACTATCAATACCATAGTGCCCTATAAGCTCATTACAAAGCTCAAAGACCTGGGTCGCAACTCCTCCCTATGCAACTGGGTCCTGGACTTCATGACAGGCCGCCCCCAGGTGGTGAAGGTAGGCAACATTACGTCCTCGACACTGATCCTCAACACGTGGGCCCCACAAGGGTGCGTCCTCACTACCCTCCTGTACTCTCTGCATAGAGACAGCATGGTGCCAGGTAAACAACCTCTCCCTCAACTTTATCAAAACAAAAGAGCTGATTATGGACTTCAGGCTGAGCATAACTGATCCTCATTAACATTGGCCGCCAAGGAGACGGTCAATAACTTCAAATACCTCGGCGTACACATCTCAGAGAAGCTGAAATGGTCTATCCAAAAGGACACCGTTGTGAAGAAGGAAAGAGTCTATTATCTCAACGTGCACCTTGATTGAGACTCTTCAACCTCAGGATGCTAAAGAAATTTGGCCTGTGCCAGGGGGCCCTCAATGCGTTCCACAGGGGAACAATCGAGAGCATATTGTCAGGGTGCATCACAGCCTGGTACGGCAACTCCATCGCCGCAGACCGCAAGGCTCTTCAGAGGGTGATTGGGTGCACACTGCCTGCCCTACAGGACACCTACAACACCAGGTGTCGCAGGAAATTCAAGAAGATAATAAGCCACCCAAGCCATGTCCTGTTCTCCCCATTTCAATCACTCAGATGCGGGCAGTACAGGAGCATCATGGCAAAAAACTGAATGACTGGCCAATAGCTTCTACCCTCAGACCATCAGGCTGCTGAATAGCCACCAATAGTTAGCTACCTGCTCCCCCCTCCCCCTGCTACTGCCCCTATGGACATCCCCCCTCTCACCTACCTACTCCTCCTATGGACATTCTTTCTCCTGCTGTCCCCCCCTTCTACTCCCACTATGGACATTCCCCCAACTGACTTTACTCTGCCTCCACCCCAATGGACATATATTTCTGCCACAGTTGTTATTATTATAAAGTGCTATTTCTATTTCTATTGTTTTTATTACCTTTTTCCTTATTTAATTTTATTTCAGAGTCCTGCATGTTGGAGCTCAGAGCCTAAGATTGTCACTGTACCCTGCAATCACACCTGCAACCCTGTACATGTGACTATTAAACAATCTGAATCTGATCTGGATCTGAATCATCTTAAGAAATATAGTCAATATAATCTTTATAAGTTACTGTAACTTGTGTTAGTCATGTGATTTCAAGCTTAGTAACTGGACTGGCTACACTCCATGTTAACATTGTTCATTGAAATTCCACCAGCATTTCTTGTAAAGGGGATTTACATGACAATCAAGAGCTATAAAAGGCACTGTGAGTGGAAATGGGATTGTTTCAGACACTAATGCAAGCTGAGAGCTGAGAGAATGAATCAGACCTTCCTCATATCTGAGAAAGTAAACGTGGCCTATAAAACAGCCTAAAAACAGGATCTCCTGTTGCTGTAGTGTGAGGCAGCTTGATGTACAAGTACACCCCTTGGGCAGGATGTTAGCCTATCACAGGACCATATCTGAGAAAGCACACTCCAAATCTCAATCGAGGTGCACGTTGAGATAATAGACTCTTTTTAGTTCACATGAAACGTCCTTTAGTTTGACGTGGAGGAGCAAGGAACAAGAGACAAGGAAAACCACAAACAGTGTGTGCGTCCATGTGTGTCACTATCGGAGCTTCAGGTCTGGCTCTAAAAACACTTCCAAAAATATGATGGAAAAATAAAAACCCGGGCATGGGACTCTGCAGGAGGACTGATGTATGCATACTGAAGTAACACTAGACTTCCCCCCTACTGACAAAAGAGCCTCTAGTTCACTTCTGATTTATTCAACTAGTATTTATTCTATTGGCCCTTCACTGGTGGTGAATCTGATATTGGCTAATAGCTACCTGTGGGGCCATAGTAGTGTATATTCTCTGAAGACTCCAATAGAACAGGATAAGCAGAGCTAATTGGAGCTGTATTAGTTAGCTACCAACTCCTAGTAAGTATTTTAAAGCTCTCTCAAGACTTTGTTCCATAATTCAGGGGTTATCAGAGTGTCAGAACCCAGTATCTCCAGAACTCAGAAACACACTTCCAGAACCCAGGGCCTTCCAGAACCCAGGATCACACTTCCAGAACCCAGGATCACACTTCCAGAACCCAAGACAAGGCTTCCAGAACCACACTTCCAGAAC
This sequence comes from Oncorhynchus tshawytscha, assembly GCF_018296145.1. Taxonomy (NCBI): domain Eukaryota; kingdom Metazoa; phylum Chordata; class Actinopteri; order Salmoniformes; family Salmonidae; genus Oncorhynchus; species Oncorhynchus tshawytscha. The sequence continues at coordinate 31,950,042 of NC_056453.1, forward strand.
CCAGGATCACACTTCCAGAACCCAGGACCTTCCAGGATCCAGGACCACACTTCCATCTGCTTCTTCCCCCCTCAATGTGATCTTCTACCCCCTCCATTCCACTGGCATGGTCATAAAAGCTTCACACTCTTCTGTGACAGTTGCTGGTATATAAAGCGTCTCCTCTCTTTCCCACTGGCTGTATGTCTGTGCGTCTCACAGAAGCCCACGCCCAGACTGAGATATTTCTCACAGCAAACTGACACTTGATAAGCATGTAAAGTCCTGATGTTTGCTGCTCTGCTCTACTGCCCAACAGGAACCATAGATCTAGATACTAACGTTGTGTGGAGGTCTCGTGGTGTCCTTAACTAGAATGTGTTTCTGTTAAGGGACTGTTGTAAATCATGTATAATTATTGCAATGTTTGTCTGGTTAGAAAAAATCATACAATTTTATTCAAAACAAATTAGTAAACTGATGAATAATAATCTTAACGTCTGAATCAACAGTCAGCTGCTATTAACTAAGGAATGTAGACATACTTCCTTTGACTCTACAGTCATAATATCCAAAACCAGTGAAGGGAAGAAGAACAAAAAGAAACTGAAGAGTAATAAGAAGAAGAGAATAGGATCCATGAAAATAGGACTTTATTAAGGAAACAATGCCATTTTTTCACACACACAACAAAAAAATAATGGGTATTAACATGTTTTGCACATGAGTGCGTGTGGCCAGAGACCAAATTAAATATGACTTAATTGAAGCTATGACCATTTTTCCCACAGCTGTTTATAATGATCTCCTACTGTTTGAGATGCTGCAGGCGAGCTCCAGACAAAACAATACAGCCCAGAACCAGAACCAGAACAATGGGCCGAGGCTACTGCTCACTGACATCAATTAACTACCATTCTCTCTCTAAACATTACTGCACGCAGATTCATGCCCATTTCAGACTCCTTCTTGTATTCCAGTAAAAACAGAAATATTATGTCATGTAACCATGGGGGCAGAGGGACAACAGAAGAAGACACACAAAATGCCTGGGAGGTGGAGAGTGCCATGCATAAAGCAAAGGCTATGGTTACACACTAATTGGTCTTTTAACCAATCACGTCAGATATTTTCACATCAAATCGTTTCAGAGCTTATCTGATTGGTCAAAAGACCAATTAGTGAAAAAATATCAGATTTGGGCTGCCTGTGTAAACGCAGCCAAACAGAAGCCAGACAGGTTCAATCAAGCACATATGAAGTATTTGAAAGACAACACATACTATTTGAACCCAGGTCTGGCCTTCCAACATGCCATTTGACACCAAACTGACAAAAGCAGATACAGTAGGACTGCTGTATTTCAAGCTCCATGGAAGCAGAAGTATTTACTGAACAGAAAATAATGAACAGTTTCCAGTCAACCACCCACTGCCCCGAAATTCAGTAGGGTTATGTTCAGTGGAGCAAAAATCTGTCTTCTCATTGAACAAGTTGAAGTATTAGGCCAATTCAATGTGTATTCCACATTGGTTCAACATAATTTAAGTGGAAACTGTTGATTCAACCACTTTGTGCCCACTGAGGACTTACCCATTCACTTTTTTTGACTCACTGTGGAGTTCAAATGAGGTCGCTCAGTAGGAAGGGAATGGAGTGTTCAACAGTAAATACGCTGTGGGGGCACCTCACCACAGGAACTCCCCCCACACCTGTTAATGTCAGGTTTCAGAAATGATTTATGTGTAAGAATGAAGACGGCCCTGCCAATCCGGACCAGAGGACCCAAATGTAATAACGTCGGCTTACATGCTATTCTGGCATGAGAGAACATTGGCCATATGAAACGCCACGGCCCTGTACAGCTCCCTTCTTTTCCTTCTCCCAGATCTTTTGTTTCTCTCACTCTGTTATCAGGGGAGAATAATCGCTTTTGGTTGTTCCCATTACATTCCTAAATAGTTTCTAAACATTATGTGTTATAATACCGATATGTTATTGAGAAGGGAAAAGTAGAACAATAGCTGACATGTCTGGGTCAGGATTCAGTTGGTAAAGACTGCAGAGCAAAACAGGCTGGTGGCCAAAACCTTCAGCCATGAAAGAACTTGGACCCGTTGGTCTGGTAGCACATAGTTGATTTGGACAACACTATAGCGGACATTGGATTAATACTTATATTACAGTGATTAATAGACCTGTTTGCTTCAACCATGACTGACTTCTGCTCCTTAGTCATCCAATACAAATTATCTCTTATTTAACACCCATGTACAGTATGCTTAATTCTTATTTAAAAAATAAAGCCCTTATTTAGTGATCAAATCTCTTAAGAGTTTCTCCAGAGTATGTGGTAAGTAGGCCACACTTTATCCCCATGGCATAGCATAACACATTCCCCCACTTGCGCTAATCAAATCAAATCAAAGTGTATTTGTCGCGTGCGCCGAATACAACCTTACAGTGAAATGCTTACTTACAGGCTCTGACCAATGGTGCGGGAAAAAAAATGTGTGTGTGTGTGTGTGTGTGTGTGTGTGTGTGTGTGTGTGTGTGTGTGTGTGTGTGTGTGTGTGTGTGTGTGTGTGTGTGTGTGTGTGTGTGTGTGTGTGTGTGTGTGTGTGTGTGTGTGTGTGTGTGTAGGTAAGTAAAGAAATAAAACAACAGTAAAAAGACATTTGAAAAAAGAGTAGCAAGGCTATATACAGACACCTGTTAGTCAGGCTTATTGAGGTAGTATGTACATGTAGGGATCGTTAAAGTGACTATGCATATATGGTGAATAGAGAGTAGCAGAAGCGTAAAAAGAGGGGTTGGCGGGTGGTGGGACACAATGCAGATAGCCCGGTTAGCCAATGTGCGGGAGCACTGGTTGGTCGGGCCAATTTAAGTAGTATGTACATTAATGTATAGTTAAAGTGACTATGCATATAAGATAAACAGAGAGTAGCAGCAATGCAAATAGTCTGGGTAACCATTTGGTTACCTGTTCAGGAGTCTTATGGCTTGGGGGTAAAAACTGTTGAGAAGCCTTTTTGTCCTAGACTTGACACTCCGGTACCGCTTGCCATGCGATAGTAGAGAACAGTCTATGAGTGGGGTGGCTGGGGTCTTTGACAATTTTTAGGACCTTCCTCTGACACCGCCTGGTGTAGAGGTCCTGGATGGCAGGTAGCTTTGCCCCAGTGAAGTACTGGGCCATACGTACTACCCTCTGAAGTACCATGCGGTCGGAGGCCGAGCAATTGCTGTACCAGGCAGTAATGCAACCGGTCAGGATGCTCTCGATGTTGCAGCTGTAGAACCTTTTGAGGATTTCAAGTCCTATGCCAAATCTTTTTAGTTTCCTGAGGGGGTATAGGCCTATGTCATGCCCTCTTCACGGCTGTCTTGGTGTGTTTGGACCAATCTAGTCCAAACCAATCGCACCCCTGGGGAGCTCCAGTGTTGAGGATCAGCATGGCAGATGTGTTGCTACCTACGCTCACCACCTGGGGACGGCCTGTCAGGAAGCAGGAAGTCCAGGATCCAGTTGCAGAGGGAGGTGTTTAGTCCCAGGATCCTTAGTTTGGTGATGAGCTTTGAGGGTACTATGGTGTTTAATGCTAAGCCGTAGTCAATGAACAGCATTCTCACATAGGTGTTCCTTTTGTTCAGGTAGGAAAGGGCAGTGTGGAGTGCAATAGAGATTGCATCATCTGTGGATCTGTTTGGGCAGTACGCAAATTGGAGTGGGTTTCTGGGATAATGGTGTTGATGTGAGCCATTACCAGCCTTTCAAAGCACTTCATGGCTCTGGACGTGAGTGCTACGGGTCTGTAGTCATTTAGGCAGGTTGCCTTTGTGTTCTTGGGCACAGGGACTATGGTGGTCTGCTTGAAGCATGTTGGTATTACAGACTCAATTAGGGACATGTTGAAATCATCACATGCCCGGAGCACACGTCCTGGTAATCCGTCTGGCTCCGCAGCCTTGTGTATGTTGACCTGTTTAAAGGTCTTACTCACGTCGGCTAGGGAGAGTGTGAGCACACAGTCATCCGGAACTGCTGATGCTCTCATGCATGCCTCAGTGTTGCTTGCCTCGAAGCGAGCATAGAAGTGATTTAGCTCGTCTGGTAGGCTCGTGTCACTGGGCAGCTCGCGGCTGTGCTTCCCTTTGTAGTCTGTAATAGTTTGCAAGCCCTGCCACATCCGACGAGCATCGGAGCCGGTGTAGTATGATTCAATCTTAGCCCTTTATTGACGCTTTGCCTGTTTGATGATTCATCCCAGGGCATAGCGGGATTTCTTGTAAGCTTCCGGGTTAGAGTCCCGCACCTTGAAAGCTCTAACCTTTGGCTCAGTGCGAATCTTGCCTGTACCACGGCTTCTGGTTGGGGTATGTATGTACAGTCACTGTGGGGACGACATCCTCAATGCACTTATTGATAAAGCCAGTGACTGATGTGGTGTATTCCTCAATGTCATCGGAAGAATCCCGGAACATGTTCCAGTCTGTGATAGCAAAACAGTCCTGTAGTTTAGCATCTGCTTCATCTGACCACTTTTTTTATAGACCGAGTCACTGGTGCTTCCTGCTTTAATTTTTGCTTGTAAGCAGGAATCAGGAGGATAGACTTGTGGTCGGATTTACCAAATGGAGGGCGAGGGAGAGCTTTGTACGCGCCTCTGTGTGTGGAGTGTGTGTGGAACTGATTTAAGTTCAGTGATTTTTGCAATTTGTTCCAGTCATTGGCAGCAGAGAACTGGAGGGAAAGGCAGCCAAAGGAGGAATTGGCTTTTTTTATTTTATTTTTCATTTCACCTTTATTTAACCAGGTAGGCTAGTTGATAACAAGTTCTCATTTGCAACTGTGACCTGGCCAAGATAAAGCAAAGCAGTGTGACACAGACAACAACACAGAGTTACACATGGAGTGAACAATAAACAAGCCAATAACACAATAAACAAACCGATGACACAGTAGAAAAAAAGAAAGTCTATATACAGTGTGTGCAAAAGGCATGAGGAGGTAGGCAATAAATAGGCCATAGGAGCGAATAGTTACAATTTAGCAGATTAACACTGGAGTGATAAATGAGCAGATGATGATGTGCAAGTAGAGATACTGGTGTGCAAAAGAGCAGAAAAGTAAATTAAATAAAACAGTATGGGGATGAGGTAGGTGGTTAGCTGCCCAGATAATTGATGTTTAAAATTGGTGAAGGAAATAAAAGTCTCCAACTTCAGCGATTTTTTGCAATTCGTTCCAGTCACTGGCAGCAGAAAACTGGAAGGAAAGGCGGCCAAATGAAGTGTTGGCTTTGGGGATTATCCGTGAGATATACCTGCTGGAACGTGTGCTACGGTGGGTGTTGTTATCGTGACCAGTGAACTGAGATAAGGCGGAGCTTTACCTAGCATAGACTTATAGATGACCTGGAGCCAGTGGGTCTGGCGACGAATATGTAGCGAGGGCCAGCCTACTAGGGCATACAGGTCGCAGTGGTGGGTGGTATAAGGTGATTTGATAACAAAACGGATGGCACTGTGATTGACTGCATCCAGTTTCTATTTTGTAGATGACATCGCCGAAGATGAGGATCGGTAGGATAGTCAGTTTTACTAGGGTAAGTTTGGTGGCGTGAGTGAAGGAGGCTTTGTTGCGAAATAGAAAGCCAATTCTAGATTTGATTTATGATTGGAGATGTTTAATATGAGTCTGGAAGAAGAGTTTACAGTCTAGCCAGACACATAGATATTTATAGTTGTCCACATATTCTAGGTCGGAACCGTCCAGGGTGGTGATGCTAGTCGGGCGGGCGGGTGCAGGCAGCGATCGGTTGAAAAGCATGCATTTGGTTTTACTAGCGTTTAAGAGCAATTGGAGGCCACGGAAGGAGTGTTGTATGGCATTGAAGCTCGTCTGGAGGGTTGTTAACACAGTGTCCAAGGAAGGGCTAGAAGTATACAAAATGGTGTCGTCTGCGTAGAGGTGGATTAGGGAATCACCCGCAGCAAGAGCGACATCATTGATATATACAGAGAAAATAGTCGGCCCGAGAATTGAACCCTGTGGTACCCCATAGAGACTGCCAGAGGTCCGGACAACATGCCCTCCGATTTGACACACTGAACTCTGTCTGCAAAGTAGTTGGTGAACCAGGAGAGGCAGTCATTAGAAAAACCAAGGCCGATAAGAATACGGTGATTGACAGAGTCGAAAGCCTTGGCCAGGTCGATGAAGACAGCTGCACAGTACTGTCTTTTATCGATGGAGGTTATGATATCGTTTAGGACCTTGAGCGTGGCTGAGGTGCACCCGTGACCAGCTCGGAAACTGGATTGCACAGCGGAGAAGGTATGGTGGGATTCGAAATGTTCAGTGATCTGTTTATTAACTTGGCTTTCGAAGACTTTAGATAGGCAAGGCAGGATGGCGTTTGGGTCTAGGGTGACAGCTTTGCACACTCTTGGCATTCTCTCAACCAGCTTCACCTGGAATTCTTTTCCAACAGTCTTGAAGGAGTTCCCAAATATGCTGACCACTTTTTGGCTGCTTTTCCTTTAAACCATAATGAATAACCGGATCCTGGATCAGCATTCCTATTCTAGAGCGCTTTATGCGCCTGTGTGTGTTATTTTGACTCAGGCCCATCTCATTTTACTGCAGTGGACTAGAGCCCCGGGTCAAAAGTACTGCTGTATAGTGCACTACGTTTAACTAGAGCCCAAATGTAGTGCCATTTGGGATGCACATATATACAGTGAGTATACCAAACATTAGGAACACCTTCCTAATATTGAGTTGCACCCCTCCCCACCACCCTTTCGCCCTCAGAACAGATTCAATTTGTTAGGGCATGGACTCTATAAGTTGTCGAAAGTGTTCCACAGGGATGCTGGCCCATGTTGACTCAAATGCTTCCCACAGTTGTGTCAAGTTGGCTGGATGTCCTTTGGATGATGGACCAGTCTTGATAGAAACGGGAAACTGTTGAGCGTGAAAAACCCAGCAGCGTTGCAATTGTTAACACAAACCAGTGTGCCTGGCACCAGTCACCCTAAGAATGGATCATATACACAATCCACGTCTCAATTTTCTCAAGGCTTGAAAATCCTTATTTAACCTTTCTCCCCCCTTCATATACATGGATTGAAGTGGATTTAAGAATGGACATCATTAAGGGATGATAGCTTTCACCTGGATTCACCTGGCCAGTCTATGTCATGGAAAGAGAAGGTGTTCTTAATTTTTGTATACTCAGTGTTTGCTGTAGTATGGACACTGATTCAAAATCATAGCAGGTGTGTGTGATGTCATATTGTAACGGCATTCGAGAGAAGAAGGTGAGGACCAAGGTGCAGCGTGGTACGTGTTCATAATTATTTCAATAGAACACTGAAAAACACAAAAACTACAATGTGAACGAATTAAACCAAAACAGTTCTGTCTGGTACAGATACGAAACAGAAAACAACTACCCACAACTCAAGGGCAAAACCAGGCTGCCTAAGTATGGTTCTCAATCAGAGACAACGATTGACAGCTGCCTCTGATTGGGAACCATACCAGGCCAAACATATATAAATACAAACATAGAACAAAACATAGAATACCCACCCACATCACACCCTGACCAAACTAAAAATACAAACATACAAAGCAATCTACGGTCAGGGCGTGAGTGACACATATGAAGTTTCATGACATCTACAAAGTGTGTGCTGTCCATGGAAGACAGGGAACATGTGCGGATTGAGGAGAAGTGTCAAAGCTTTTGGCACACATGAACACCCTCACACAGTCCAGACACCATATTGACCAGGCAAGCACCAGATGTTGCACAGCACCTGCACCTGAAACAACAGTGGGTAAAGAGCGCGCTGGGTGTATGGTGATGAAAGGATTACAGGATAGACTAAAGGAGTAGTGCAGGGAGGGAGAGAGAGGGAGAGAGAGAAGTATAGTGCATTTGGTAAGTATTCAGACCCCTTGACTTTTTCCACATTTTGTTACATTACAGACTTATTCTAAAATCTGACTGTGCAATCCACTGTCTCATCAGCCCAGCCACGCAATTTATAAACTTGATCTCTTCTATAAAAAGCATCTAGACATTATCTCACATTTCTTTTAGACTAACATTTAGTTTTCACCTGCGTAGATTTAGACTATATACAAAGAGTACCGGTACCGAGTCAACGTGCAATGGTATGAAGAACTTGAGGTGATGGAGGTAATATGTACACTACCGGACAAAAGTTTTAGAACACCTACTCATTCAAAGGTTTTTCTTTATTTTTACTATTTTCTACATTGTAGAATAATAGTAAAGATATCAGAACCATGAAATAACACATTTGAAATAATGTAGTAACCAAAAAAGTGTTAAACAAATCTAAATATGTTATATTTGAGATTCTTCAAATAGCCACCGTTTGCATTGATGACAGCTGCACATGCTTGGCATTCTCTCAACCAGCTTCACCTGGAATGCTTTTCCAAAATATGCTGAGCACTTGTTGGCTGCTTTTCCTTCGCTATGCGGTCTGACTCATCCCAAACCATCTTAATTTGGTTGAGGTCGGGTGATTGTGGAGGCCAGGTCATCTGATGCAGCACTCCATCACTCTCCTTCTTGGTAAAATAGCCCTTACACAGCCTGGAGGTGTGTTGGGTCACTGTCCTATTGAAAAACAAATGATAGTCCCACTAAGCCCAAAGTACCAAAGTAATGATGGACTGTTGTTTCTCTTTGCTTATTTGAGCTGTTCTTGCTATATTTTTGGACTTGGTATTTTACCAAATAGAGCTATCTTCTGTATACTCCCCCTACCTTGCCACAGCACAATTGATTGGCCCAAACGCATTAAGAAGGAAATAAATTCCACAAATTCACTTTTATGAAGGCACACCTGTTAATCTAAATGCCTTCCAGGTGACTACCTCATGAAGCTGGTTGAGAGAATGCCAAGAGTGTGCAAAGCTGTCATCAAGGCAAAGTGGTGGCTTTTTGAAGAATCTCAAATATAAAATATAAAATTTGTTGAACACTTTTTTGGTTAAATGATTCCATACGTGTTATTTAATAGCTTTGATGTCTTCACTATTATTCTACAATGTAGAAAATAGTCAAAATAAGAATGAAAAACCCTGGAATGAGTAGGTGTGTCCAAACATTTGACTGGTAGTGTTTATATATATATATATATATATATATATATATATATATATATATATATTTATTTGGATTGAAATAACAAAATGTATCCTAGATCAACACTCCTACTCAGACTTAATACATACAGTTTCTGACCCAGCCAGAATCCGACTTTCGTTCATTTCTTCCCTCTAGTCGGAAAGGTGCTATGCCAGAATGTGGAGGGCCTAGCGCAGTATATGGCTGGGAAAACATACCTCAGTTCAGGGATGGAATATGTCAATGTACTCCTAATTCTCCCGAAATGATGAATGTTGAATCAAGAAGATTGGAATACTGCTAGTTTTTTATTAAACTGCTGTTTTCATCAGCATGCTAGGCTAGCTAATGCTACAGCAGCCCAATGGATTCCATGAAAATGTGATGCCTAGCATTGGGGTGAGTAGTTACTGGAGCGTTGCTGAATCCAATGCGTTGCTTTAGCATTAACTAGCCTAGCATGCAATTTAATAGGCAATCAGTATTTCAATCTTCTTGATGTACCATTTTAGAGAATGGGATGATTAGGCGTTCAATGCCATCCCCCATCCCTGGATTAAGGTATGTTTTCCGAGCCATATCTTGTGCTGGCTCTGTGTCCTGATCACGGCAGCCTTCTATTCCAACCTTACAGGGAAGATGCTATTACAGCGACCGTAAGGTCTTTAGGCTACCTCTAACCTCACCTTTTCTCCCGCCTCTATGACAAAGTGCATAATGGTGTGTTCATAATCAAGTGGGAAGGTGGTATTTAAAATCACCTACTAAGGAAATTACCTCGGTAACGGCATTTTAAGCAGTTAAATTCAATAACAAAACATTATTTATAGGAAAGCTTTTCGTTTTTGGTTGATGCAGCTTGTTGGACATTAGCCAATCGGCATTCTCAACGAGTTCAAAGCATGTGAATGTGAATGCATCTTCACAACTGGTAAATTCCACCTTCCCACTTGGTTATAAATGCAGCGTTAGCCTCTCTCACTGTCTTTGGCCTTTAATGCAGGAAATAGAGAGAGAGGGGAGAGCACTTGAGTGAATCAGCAGGTTTTCCAGTCCAGGGAGGGTTGATGCTTTGAGCAGACCAAACTGTCATCTTTATGAGTTGACCCCAGAGGAGAATTGCCTTCCTGAGGGATGTCAAGTTCATGGTCGGACCTTCCCATATGCCAGTATATCATCCCCTATACAAGTTCCTCTTAGGGCTTGAAATATTAAATGTCTCTCGAAGGAAAAAAAAAAGCTGAATTTAACCATAGACCTAGTAACTAAACTTCAGCCTGCAAAATCTAGATGGGACAATGAAATCATTCTAGAAGTGAGATATGTGTGTAAGGCAGTGCATGGGCAGTTACTGTATAGTTAGTTGTTATTTTAGTTGGTGCATATACTGTACTGTACTGCCTACATTAGAGGTGGGAGATGAGGGCCTAATTGTGAAAAAGTGTGTGCAAACACACAAACTCCTCATATGTCTGTAAATAACCACATGGAAGAGCAGACGTGTGTGAGGTGTGACTGCCAACAAGCATTTTAGGGGAATAATGAGAACCTGGTGTGAGAAGTGTGAATCTGCCTCTGTGGTTCACTGACTCCATCAGGGGCATTGTAACCCCCGGTCACATCCAGTCTGCAGTAAAACAGTGGGAGCCACTAATCCAGCACATGTCTGTGGGAAATAGGTACGAAGCATGAGTCAGGAGGTGCCAAACAACATCACAGTCAAGAGGAAGATCCACACACACACACGTTTGTTTTACTATCCTTCAAAGGTATTTTCAACATTCAGGAACTATTTAGGTGCATGGCAGCTGTGGGGGTGCTGGTGACATGGGCGTTAGACACATACACACACACACACACACACACACACACACACACACACACACACACACACATAGCTGTGGGGGTGCTAGGGACTTGGCGGTAATCACTAGAGATGGAATGGACCAATTGAATTAACAGACTGAGTGGGCCAATTGGATTAACAGACACGATTGAGTTTATATCTGGACTGTCTGCAACAAGGGCCAAATAGTGGTGTACATATTAAGGGGGAGATGAACAGTTGACAGGGAGTCCGTGAGTCCATTTCCTGCAATTCTACACAGTTTGAGATGACTTATTTTGCTTCTCTTGAGATGTATTTTGAGGAGTATTACGGAGGGGTATTTTGAAAACACAGTCAAAGTGGAAGAATAACAGGGAAAACAGATTTGTTGGGGGGAAAACAGCTAACTTCCTGCATTTCAACACATTCTGTCATGAGTCTGAGAAAAACGATTGCCGTTTTAAAGCTAATTTCCTGTAATTCTACACAATTTTCCATGGGGCAAATACATTTGTTTTGCTCTTTTATAGCTAATTTAATTATATTCTTCACATTTTGCCATGAGGCTGAGAGAAAATGATGCCATTTTAATGTAACTGTCCAGTGAAAATCTTTTAAAGTTAATATTCTGTTAACTCATACCCAAATGTTGCCGACTCATTCTATAGTTAACAAAAATATAAATTGGAGAAAATTCACTTCAAAACCTCCACCTCAAACTTGTTTCTCAAACAGACCGTTTAAAAAATGCATGCTATTTCCTCATAGATGATGTCATCCTCCTGAGGTCCACTCGCATGGATATTTTTAATGACCAGTATATGCCCACACCATTCTGTTGTTGAGGTTCGCCCACACCATTCTGTTGTTGGGGTTCGCCCACACCATTCTGTTGTTGGGGTTCGCCCACACCATTCTGTTGTTGGGGTATGCTCACACCATTCTGTTGTTGGGGTATGCTCACACCATTCTGTTGTTGGGGTTCGCCCACACCATTCTGTTGTTGGGGTTCGCCCACACCATTCTGTTGTTGGGGTTCGCCCACACCATTCTGTTGTTGGGGTTCGCCCACACCATTCTGTTGTTGGGGTATGCTCACACCATTCTGTTGTTGGGGTATGCCCACACCATTCTGTTGTTGGGGTTCGCCCACACCATTCTGTTGTTGGGGTACGCCCACACCATTCTGTTGTTGGGGTAGGCCCACACCATTCTGTTGTTGGGGTTCGCCCACACCATTCTGTTGTTGGGGTTCGCCCACACCATTCTGTTGTTGGGGTTCGCCCACACCATTCTGTTGTTGGGGTTCGCCCACACCATTCTGTTGTTGGGGTTCGCCCACACCATTCTGTTGTTGGGGTTCGCCCACACCATTCTGTTGTTGGGGTTCGCCCACACCATTCTGTTGTTGGGGTAGGCCCACACCATTCTGTTGTTGGGGTTCGCCCACACCATTCTGTTGTTGGGGTTCGCCCACACCATTCTGTTGTTGGGGTTCGCCCACACCATTCTGTTGTTGGGGTTCGCCCACACCATTCTGTTGTTGAGGTTCGCCCACACCATTCTGTTGTTGGGGTTCGCCCACACCATTCTGTTGTTGGGGTATGCTCACACCATTCTGTTGTTGAGGTTCGCCCACACCATTCTGTTGTTGGGGTTCGCCCACACCATTCTGTTGTTGGGGTTCGCCCACACCATTCTGTTGTTGGGGTTCGCCCACACCATTCTGTTGTTGGGGTTCGCCCACACCATTCTGTTGTTGGGGTTCGCCCACACCATTCTGTTGTTGGGGTTCGCCCACACCATTCTGTTGTTGGGGTTCGCCCACATCATTCTGTTGTTGAGGTTCGCCCACACCATTCTGTTGTTGAGGTTCGCCCACACCATTTTGTTGTTGAGGTACGCCCACACCATTTTGTTGTTGGGGTACGCCCACACCATTTTGTTGTTGAGGTACGCCCACACCATTCTGTTGTTGGGGTACGCCCACACCATTCTGTTGTTGGGGTACGCCCACACCATTTTGTTGTTGAGGTACGCCCACTCCATTCCTACACAGAAAAGCTGCTTCGTAACATACTTAATTACAATTCTTTGGAAGGAAAAGTATTTCACTCATTCACACAAAAAGCTTATTTCTCTTGTGCACAAATTTGTATACATCCTTTTTAGTGAGCATTTCTCATTTACCAAGATAATCCATCCACCTGACAGGTGTGGTATATCATAAACAGCATGATCATTAGACAGGTGCATCATTACACAGGTGTGCTAGGGACAATAAAAGGACACTAAAATGTGCAGCTTTGTCACACAATAACCGGCCTCACGACTGCAGACCACGTGTATGGCATCATGTGGGCAAGCGGTTTGCTGATGTCAACATTGTGAACAAAAGTGGGCCGCCAGTTGCCCAACCCTGCTTGAGAGGGAAATATCTATTAAGCTAGCATACATATGCAATTGTTTTAAGATGGTCATACCATGGATCATTTATCTATTTAATTTGTTATTTTATGACCAGGTAGGTGTGTTTCTATATTCTGAGAGATATAGAAAAGCTCAGGAAATAGTTTTGTGACTTGGAAATGTTCAATCCACTTCCATTCAAAACAGACATGTCCGTGTTGGTGAGTCTCAGCTTTCCATAGTGGGGTTACATTAATTTGTATCTCAAACCGCTCTGACTTTACTGACTTTTTTGTTCGAAGACCTGTTTCCTGGATGCCTCCTGGTCAACCAAACATTGTTGTAGGTTCCATCGTAGAGCCGAATGGCCGACACCATCGGATGCAGCGGATTGAGACACAGCCCATGTAAAAAAAAACAGCTGTCTCTAGCTTTAACTGACGGATGAAATTATTATACTAATTTGATTTCCATGTGGGTGTGGACATCCACTCCTGATTAAGGCCAGATTGTTTTTGAAGACATAACTTCATAGATGACCAGCAGGGTCAGATAATAATCATGATGGCAACACTTCAAGATTCAACGTCAGTTGAAGACTTAAAGGCCAAATATATTTAGGTCTGTATGTGCATAACACATGTGTTCCTACAAACACTAAACCTGATTGACATAAAACTGCAAAAATAAAAAAATAAAAAAATAATGAACTGCTTTGGCTCAGACTGTGGAAATTTGTTGCAGATTTTCCAGCATGCAGTTCTCCAACTGGCAAATCACACACACACAAAGAGAAAGGAAAATAAAAAATGATGTCTGATATCTTTAGAGTTTTTCCATCATGCGTATTTTCACGACTGAAAAGATGTTCCATTGCGACACAGATGGAACCTCCCATTGGGCAAAAACCGGTTGAATAAGCGTTGTTTCCACGTCATTTCAACCCCTAAAATCTAGGTGATGATGTTGCATCAACGTGAAAAACTAATTGGAATTGCAAAAAGTAATAAACTTTTAACCTAAATCCAATGACATGGTTAAATGTTTGTTTATTTCGCATTGAATTATAGTTAGTTGACAACTCAATCACATGTAAATGAAAACTAGATGTTGAACTGATGTCTGTTCCCAGTGGGAAGGAGAAAGTCATCAGAGATGTAAGAGGATATACTGTGATCACTTGTTTACACTGGTGCAGTGGAGAGAGAAAGAGAGAGAGAGAGAGAGAGAGAGAGAGAGAGAGAGAGAGAGAGAGAGAGAGAGAGAGATGTGGACAGACGGACGGACAGACGGACGGACGGACGGATGGACAGACAGACAGACAGACAGACAGACAGACAGACAGACAGACAGTGTGTTTGTGTGTGTTTGAGGTCATTCTCATAATAAAAAGGACCCAGCATCGCCCTTCTCTTCAGTCACGCCACGCTCCTTGTTGAGTGCACTACTTTTAACCAGGGCCCATATGGAATAGCGTACCATTTGGGACGTCTCTCTTCCTGTTGCTCCATGGACAGAAATACACCCTGTAGGTTTTGGTTTCTCAACATGGCTTCGAAATGAATATGCATGTACAGTCTTTGAAATAAGGGTTCCAAAAGGGTTCTTTGTGGAGGGATAGAGTTATTTTTTTATATATATTTTTTTACATTGAATATTTAAAAAATGCAATATACTTGCAGTGAAGCCGCTCAAAAACTACATCACATTAGTCATTTAACAGCCTCCCATCCAGAGCGACATACAGAGCAACCCCCCCACAATGCACTAACAAAGGCAAAGGGTTTTACCTAGAACCTTTAACATCCTCTGATGATTCTTTAGAAGGCAAGAAGGGTTATTTGGAAGGCAAGAAGGGTTACATAGAGCCATATTCCCAGCATGCTCTATTGCAGAGTGATCTTCAGATTTTTAACATTTTATATACATGTACAGGATATCTGTGTTTTTGCATGTACATTTATTTGCTGATTACTTGTATGCTACACTAAGATAAATAACATTTTTCTAAACTAATCCAATCTGTTAGTGGTTATACAACTTAGTTATCCCATTACTGGGATAGTTGTTCCTGTTTAAATTATTGAGGTAGTCAGTATTCAATCTTCCCTACTCTGACACTCATTCTGAATGCAGGTTGCTGGTGCTAAAAAAATCCACCTGTTGGATATCCTAACTCTGTCTGGATTCTAATAGGAATTACACATCACTTTGCACGCCAGCCAAATGTGACTTGCAGGCCTGATGAGGCCTGTAAACCAGAAATTTCCTGACACCATTGTGTAGGGTATAACTAGGCCCTCAAAGAAAGGCCTTATGATATATGTAATTATTGCCATAAATAATTTAATTCTAAATGCTGATAAGGCTGGTGGAACCATTCATAGACAGTTCTAGGAAGAAATTGTCTGTTCTCGTTTGCAACACTCAGTACCGATTTTCAAACTCTGGAAGCAACGTCAGCACAAGAATTGTTTGTCAGGAGCTTTATGAAATAGGTTTCCATGGCCGAGCAGCTGCACACAAGCCTAAGATCACCATGTGCAAGGCCAAGTGTCGGCTGGAGTGGTGTAAAGCTCACCGCCATTGGACTCTGGAGCAGTGGAAATACATTCTCTGGAGTGAAGAATCATGCTTCACCATCTGGCAGTCTGACGGACAAATCTGAGTTTGATGGATGCCAGGAGAACGCTTCCTGCCCGAATGCATAGTGCACACGTTAAAGAAGGAGAAATATTGGTATGGGACCGTTTTTCATGGTTCAGGCTAGGCCCCTAGGTTCCAGTGAATGGAAATCTTAATGCTACAGCATACAATGACGCTCTAAACGATTCTGTGCTTCCAACTTTGTGGCAATAGTTTGAGGAAGGCCGTTTCCTGTTCTAGCATGACAATGCCCTGTGCACAAAGCAAGGTCCATACAGAAAGGTTTGCTGAGATCAGTGTGGAAGAACTTGACTGGCCTGCAAAGAGCCCTGACCTCAACCCCATCAAACACCTATGGGATGAATTGGAACACTGACTGCAAGACAGGCCTAATCGCCCAACATCAGTGCCTGATCTCACTAAGGCTCTTGTCCCCGCAGCAAGTCCCCACATCAATGTTCCAACATCTAGTGGAAAGCCTTCTCAGAAGAGTGGAGGCTGTTTAGGCAGCAAAGGGGGGACCAGCTCCATATTTTGGAATGAGAAATTCGACGAGCAGGTGTCCACATACTTTTGGTCATGTATATATTTTATAAATTCACTGTTTGGGCCTCCGTACCTGGCATCCAAAGATTTCCCTCACCCTCCATTTGGCAAGTCTGACCATAAATCTATCTTCTCTATTCCTGCGTAAAGCAAAAACTCAGGAAACAAAAAAACAGGAAGTACCAGTGACGAGCTCAATATTGAAGTGGTCCGAGGAATACTAAGATACAGGACTGTTTCGCTAGCACAGACTGGAATATGGCCATATGGTTCATCCGATGACGTTGAGGAGTTTACCACAACAGTCACTGGCTTATAAGTGCAAGTAATAAGTGCATCAATGACATCGTCCCCACAGTGACCGTACATTCATATCCCAACCAGAAGCAATGGATTACAGGCAACATCCGCAATGCGCTAATGGCTAGAGCTGCCGGGACTCTTATCCGGACGCTTATAAGAAATCCCACTGCACCCTCCAAACCATCAAACAGGCAAAGCATCAATACAGGACTAAGATCGAATCCTACTACACCGGCTCTGACCCTCGTCGAATGTGTCAGGGCTTATTAAATATCACGGATTACAAAGGAAAACCCAGCCACGATCTTCCCAGTGACACGAGCCTACCAGAAGAGGTAAATGCACATTCACAAAGCCGCAGGGCCAGGCGGATTACCAGCACGCATACTCAGAGCATCCGCTGACAAGCTGGCAAGAGTCTTCACAAGTGTTCTGTTCAACCTTTCCCTGTACCCAAGAACGCCAAGGTAACCTGTCTAAATGACTATTGCCGCGTAACACTCACATCTGTAGCCATGAAATGCTTTGAAAGACTTGCCATGGCTCACATCAACACCGTCATCCCAGACACCCTGGACCCACTCCAATTCGCATACCGCCCCAAAAGTTCCACAGATGTTGCAATCTCTATTGCACTCCACAATGCCCTTTCCCACCTGGACCAAAAGAACACCTAAGTGAGAATGCTATTCAATGACTATAGCTCAGCGTTCAACACCACAGTGCCCTCCAAGCTCATCACCATGCTAAGGACCCTGGAACTGAACACCTCTCTCTGCAACTGAAACCTGGACTTCCTAATGGCCGCCCCTAGGTGGTGAGAGTAGGCAGCAACATACCAGAAACTCTGACCCTCAACAGGGGACAGACCCCCTCAGGGGTGCGTGCTTAGTCCCTCCTGTACTCCCTGTTCACCCACGACTGTGTGGCCATGCATGACTCCAACACCATCATTAAGTTAGACAACAACACAAGGGTGGTAGGCCTGATCACCGACGACAATGAGACAGCCTACAGGGAGGAGGTCAGAGACCTGGCAGTGTGGTGCTAGGACAACAACCACTCTTTCATCAAGCTCGAGACCCTGTGCAACTGGGTACTGGACTTCCTGACGGGCCGCCCCCAGGTGGTGAGGGTAGGCAACAACATATCCTCCCCGCTGATCCTCAACACTGGGGCCCCACAAGGGTGCGTTCTGAGCCCTCTCCTGTACTCCCTGTTCACCCACGACTGCGTGGCCACGCACGCCTCCAACTCAATCATCAAGTTTGCGGACGACACAACAGTGGTAGGCTTGATTACCAACAACGACGAGACGGCCTACAGGGAGGAGGTGAGGGCCCTCGGAGTGTGGTGTCAGGAAAATAACCTCACACTCAACGTCAACAAAACTAAGGAGATGACTGTGGACTTCAGGAAACAGCAGAGGGAACACCCCCCTATCCACATCGATGGAACAGTAGTGGAGAGGGTAGCAAGTTTTAAGTTCCTCGGCATACACATCACAGACAAACTGAATTGGTCCACTCACACAGACAGCATCGTGAAGAAGGCGCAGCAGCGCCTCTTCAACCTCAGGAGGCTGAAGAAATTCGGCTTGTCACCAAAAGCACTCACAAACTTCTACAGATGCACAATCGAGAGCATCCTGGCGGGCTGTATCACCGCCTGGTACGGCAACTGCTCCGCCCTCAACCGTAAGGCTCTCCAGAGGGTAGTGAGGTCTGCACAACGCATCACCGGGGGCAAACTACCTGCCCTCCAGGACACCTACACCACCTGATGTTACAGGAAGGCCATAAAGATCATCAAGGACATCAACCACCCGAGCCACTGCCTGTTCACCCCGCTATCATCCAGAAGGCGAGGTCAGTACAGGTGCATCAAAGCTGGGACCGAGAGACTGAAAAACAGCTTCTATCTCAATACTCTATATCATCGACTGCATCCTTATGTAATACAGGTATCACTAGCCACTTTAACTATGCCACTTTGTTTACATACTCATCTCATATGTATATACTGTACTCGATACCATCTACTGTATCTTGCCTATTCTGCTCTGTCATATATCCTTATGTACATATTCTTTATCCCCTTACACTGTGTATAAGACAGTAGTTTTGGAATTGTTAGTTAGATTACTTGTTGGTTATTACTGCACTGTCGGAACTAGAAGCACAAGCATTTCGCTACACTCGCATTAACATCTGCTAACCATGTGTATGTGACAAATAAAATTTGATTTGATTTGATTTGATTCAACGTCATCAAGACAAAGGAGCTGATCATGGACACCAGTAAACGGAGGGGCGAGTACGCCCCCATTTACATCGATGGGGCTGTCGTGGAGCGGTTTGAAAGCTTCAAGTTCCTCAGTCTCCACATCACTAAGGACCTATCATGATCCAAACACACCAACACAGTTGTGATACTCAAATAGTTATACAGCTGCACAGGTGAGAGTATCTTGACTGGCTGCATCACCACTTGGTATGGCAACTGCTTGGCATCCAACCTCAAGGCGCTACAGAGGGTAGTGCATACAGCCCAGCCCACTGGTGCCAAGCTCCCTGCCATCCAGGACCTCTCAACCAGGTGTCCCTAAAAATTGTCAAAGACCCTAGCCACCCAAGTCATAGACTGTTCTATCTGCTACCGCACGGCAAGCAATACCAGAGCACTTAGTCTGGGACCAAAAGGCTCCTGAACAGCTTCTACTCCCAAGCCAAAAGACTGCTGAACAGTTAATAAAATGGCTACCCGGACTATTTACATTGACACCCTTTTTTAATGCAATTACTCTCATTACTCAAATGGCCAACCTGACTATTTGTATTGACCCCTTTTTTATTTGCAATGACTCTCTTGCATCAGCTCTATGCACAACCACTGGACTCTAAACACACACTCACACATACTACACTGACACTCGAACACAGACATACACACACACACACACTCACACACACACACGTTCACACACACACACACAAAACACACACACATTTGCATACTGATGCCACACTCACACTTTCACACTCTTCACATACACTGCTGCTACTCTTTTTTATTAACTATCCTGATTGCCGAGTCACTTTTACCCATACCTACAGTACATGTGCACTATCGGTCTAAGGTTTAAGAACACCTACTCATTCAAGGGTTTTTCTTTGCTTTTACTATTTTCTACATTGTAGAATAATAGCCAATACATCAAAACAATGAAATAACACATATGGAATCATGTAGTAACCAAAAAAGTGTTAAACAAATCAAAATATATTTTATATTTGAGATTCTTCAAATAGCCACCCTTTGCCTTGATGACAGCTTTGCACACTCTTATCATTCTCTCAACCAGCTTCATGAGGTATTCTACTGGAATGCATTTCAAATAACTGGTGTGCTTTCTTAAAAGTTAATTTGTGGAATTTATTTCCTTCTTAATGTGTTTGACCCAATCAGTTGTGTTGTGACAAGGTAGGGGGTATACAGAAGATAGCCCTATTTGGTAAAAGACCAAGTCCATATTATGGCAAGAACAGCTCAAATAAGCAAAGACAAACAACATCATTACTTTAAGACATGAAGGTCAGTCAATCCAGAAAATTTCAAGAACTTTGAAAGTTTCTTCAGGTGCAGTCACAAAAACATTCAAGCGCTATGATGAAACTGGCTGTCACGAGGACTGCCACAAGAATGTAAGACTCAGAGTTACCTCTGCTGCAGAGGATTAGTTCATTCGAGTTACCAGCCTCAGAAATAGCAGGCCAAATAAATGCTTCACAGAGTTCAAGTAACAGACACATCTCAACACCAACTGTTCAGGTGAGCCAGTGTTAATCAAGCCTTCATGGTCGAATTTCTGCAAAGAAACCACTACTAAAGGACACCAATAATAAGAAGAGACTTGCTTGGGCCAAGAAACACGAGTAAGGGAATACCCCCCCTGAAATGGACAAAAATTAATAGGAACTTATTGGCACCGTACCAAACACATACACGATGTACAATACCACTCAAATGGGCGCCATTTCATTCAAAACTTATTGCAAATGTCATATGGCAAATGCCAAGTGTCACACAGCAAAAATCCAATAGATGGCAAGTGTGCTCCACAGTAAATTTTCATATTGCAAATGCACATCAAGTCAAGACTCAAGAGTAAAATTTTAAAAATTTGAAAAAATATTGAAAACGTATCACCCCCTGAAAAAAGTGCTTTCTGGACTGTTTTTCGAAATTCTTTCAAAATAAATGGTCAATTATACATGTATAAGAACTGTATGAACATACTTTTGTCATATTTTATTGTCATGTTTTTTTTACCTGTCCATAAGGCACATGTTTTGTCCGTTTGCAATATGATTTCATAGGAAGTCAAAAGTCGAAGTCAAAAGTCAGTGAACCATTGCCAAATGCCATAAGAAATGTCCAAATGCAATATGAAAGTATTGAAAGTGCCAAATCAGGATGTCCATTTTGTGTCCATTTGCCATGTAGGATCATGCACTAGGAAGCCAAATCGGTTTGCCATGTAGGATCAAACCCAAAAGTCAGTGAACCATGTCCAAATGGCATTTATACTGCCCAAATGATATATAGCACTATGTTAATCCATGAATCAACCTAGATGGTCTATTTGTCATGCATGATGAGGGAGAAGTGGGACTCTGTTGTTTTTTAACAAAAAACATCCAAAATGACCCCATTGAATGGGCACGGGTGAGGGGGTGCTCCCTACCCAACCATAGACCCCATTTTTTAAATGTGCTCCTGGTAACCCATTCCAATCACCAGGCACCCGGCTGTCCATTTGCAATATGTTTCAATGGGCATTTACCATCATGAATTTGACATGCTCAAAAAAACTGCAGGAATGCAAAATTGACTGGCCCGATGAACTCGAGATGGCCGGGGAGTGATTCTGGTTCCTCTCCATCGCTCTTTGGTGTTGATTTCAGAATGTCAATTTGGGATGGTCTATCACTGTTTAAACATATTGCAAATGGACAAAAGTCAGCCAGTAAGTCACCGTCGATCAGTCAATTAGATATCATTCTGACACCAAACTGATACAAATTGACACCCCAACCACTTTTTCCAACTCGTTTAGAAGCCAACTATCACATATTTCAGAGCAGGCCCAAAAATCACAGCGCCTTCTGTTTAAACCATAATAAAAACATAAAACACATAGTTACGTTCTAGCTGCGGGTCCAGTTCTGATACTATGTTTAGGCCTAGCTGAGGTGACCCAAGTTTCGGCTCGATAGGTAATTTGGAGTCTGGGCAGCAACCTTAATTGGTGCTGAAAATCTACATTTTCTGGGCGTTGCTACGGGGTCCTTGAATGAGCTATCGGACAGAAGCGTTAGGGTCCGTCTCTATGGGCCAAGGCGTTTTCAATGCACCTAGTCTTGCGACTCTGGGATATTTCTAAATGTCGTCATTTTCGTGATGGTCAAAATGAATTGAAGTTATTGCAAATATACAAGGCTGTTTCTCGGTCTGAGAACCTTCTAGAGCCACATAACTCACCGTACACTATCAACTTGAGCTCTAGAACAGGTTTCCAAAGTTTCAGAGCTCTAGGTCTGACGGTTCTTTGATAGTTCGAACGAAGGTAACTATTGCAGGCTCTGTGTGTCTGTAAGTCCCACACTGTGTCACTCCATCCTTGCTGTGTGTGTGTTTTTCTTGGAAATCTGATGGGAGACATGACTGATTTACAGTTCATGAGGGTTGCCTATTCACACATATGAAGTTTTGGAAAGATATGACTCTTTTAACCCTTCAATACAGCCCCTATGACCCCAATTTAAGAGACTTATGGTTGGCACAGGAAGTAAACACATATCCTCATTGGGGTAGGCTTTTACAGAATCCTGAGTTTAAAGTCTTTACGTTAAGAATTGACTGATTTACACAGGGTTGAATGCAATGAGTTTCACAAACTGCAGGTTTGGTATATCAAACACCTTTAGGGTGAATTTAATCACTTCCGGTTGCTCCAGGAAGCTTAGAATCAACACAGGTAGACCTCATAGTGGCCTGATGAATTGTCATCAAAGTCAGGTTCATAAGGCATTAATAACCCACATAGACTTCAGGTTGAATTTAGGGGAGAAGGCAATGTATTCCTATGAGGAGAGAAGTCATTGCAAACTGTTTGATGTAAACACATTCTTTTCACTGTTAAGGGTTAACGCCACACGGTCAAGGTTAGGCTTGCACAGATCGGGAGGACCTCAGGAAGATTCCGGAGGTTGAATTGTGCTTCTAACCCTAACGGTTCTCTCACTGTCACCCAAAAGCACTTTAAATTTAGGTCCAGGCTTCATTATGGGCCTACATTTTTCCACGGTCGCTGCACTCAGACCGAATGAGCTACGGTCAAGCGGGGCATCTCGTTGAATTCGGCACAGCCTAGAGATTATGGTAATGCCATTGCAGGCTCTGTGTGTCTTTAAGCCCCGTACTGTGTCACTCCATCCTTGCTGTGTGTGTGTGTGTGTGTGTGTGTGTGTGTGTGTGTGTGTGTGTGTGTGTGTGTGTGTGTGTGTGTGTGTGTGTGTGTGTGTGTGTGTGTGTGTGTGTGTGTGTGTGTGTGTTTTTAACAATTTGAAACAGCTTCTATGACCCCAATTTAAGGCACTTCCACAGGAAGCTGAAAATGAACACATATCCTCCTTGGGGAAGGCTCTTACAGAATTTTGAGTTTTAAGTCTTTACGTTAAGAACTGACTTATTTACAGAGGGTTGAATGATTGAGTGTTATTTTAGAAAATCACAGAAATCACGTAGAGTTCCGAAACCCACCTTAACAGATTAGTCTGAACATGCCGCAACTGGATATTTAACTTTTTTGGGGGAAAAAACACATTTCTGTGAAAGTCACCAATTGTACAACTTCTCTTAAATTACGATAAATAAATGGCTCGTTCTTTTTTTCCTTACACCGTAGGTTCATGTACTTTGACGTGAAGCGGTCAAATTAGTGCTCTATTTTCGTTTTTGACCTTTAATCCCAGAAAAATGGCCTTAACTAAAAAAGCGTTGAGGCCTCGACGCCATCTTGTTTCGGGGCTAACTGCCCAGTAGTCCAAACATATGCTCACCAAGTTTCATTTTCAAAGTCTTTTCCATTTAGGAGAAATGACCATGTCGTGATTGGTGATGTTTTGTACATTTGCAATAAGATTCCATTCGCCATCTGGTGGAATTTACCGAGAAATGACCAAAATTTGAAAATTACGTCCGCGAATGTCCGAGAGACGTCGTTCGATGACTGAAGATCTGGCCCCAGTGCACGGCCCGCCACCGTCGGCGAATTTTACAAACATTGAGGATGTCTAGTAAGGGACCGTACATTTGCAATAATTAGTTTCTCATCAATCATACAGCAAATACCGAAAAGTGCCCTTTACGTATGCAATGAACATTAGACTTGTTGAAATTTGTCATTTGTCTAGAGTCCCAAATTGGAGATTTTTGGTTCTAACCGCCATGTCTTTGTGAGACACAGTGTGGGTGAACGGATGATCTCCGCATGTGTATTTCCCACCGTAAAGCATGGGGGAGGAGGTGTTATGGTGTGTAAGGGCTATTTTACCAAGGAGAGTGATGGAGTGCTGCATCAGTTGACCTGGCCTCCACAATCACCTGACCTCAACCAAATTGAGATGGTTTGGGATGAGTCGGACCGCATAGCGAAGGAAAAGCAGCCAACAAGTGCTCAGCATATGTGGGAACTCCTTCAAAACTGTTGGAAAATCATTCCAGGTGAAGCTGGTTGAGAGAATGCCAAGCGGGTGCAAAGCTGCCATCAACGCAAACGGTGGCTATTTGAAGAATCTCAAATATAAAATATATTTTGTTTAACACTTTTTTGGGTACTACATGATTCCAGATGTGTTATTTCATATTTCTGATGTCTTCACCATTATTCTACAATGTAGAAAGCAATAAAAAATAAAGAAAAACCTTTGAATGAGTAGGTGTTCTAAAACTTTTGTCCGGTAGTGTACATATTACCTCAATCACCTCAACTACTTCATCCCGCTGCACGTTTACTCGGTACCAGTATTCTTTGTATATAGTCTAAATCTACACAGTTGAAAACTAAATGTTAGTCTAAAAGAAATGTGAGATAATGTCTAGATGCTTTTTATAGCGGAGATCAAGTTTATAAATTGCGTGGCTGGGCTGATGAGACAGTGGATTGCACAGTCAGATTTTAGAATAAGTCTGTAATGTAACAAAATGTGGAAAAAGTCAAGGGGTCTGAATACTTACCAAATGCACTATACTTCTCTCCCTCTCCCTCCCTGCACCACTCCTTTAGTCTATCCTGTAATCCTTTCATCACCATACACCCAGCGTCGCTCTTTACCCACTGTTGTTTCAGGTGCAGGTGCTGTGCAACATCTGGTGCCTGCCTGGTGGATATGGTGCCTGGATTGTGTGAGGGTGTTCATGTGTGCCAAAAGCTTTGACACTTCTCCTCAATCCGCACATGTTCCCTGTCTCCCACGGACAGCACACACTTTGTAGATGTCATGAAACCACATATGACATCACACACACCTGCTATGATTTCGAATCAGTGTCCATACTACAGCAAACACTGAGTATACAAAAATTAAGAACACTTTCTCTTTCCATGACATAGACTGGCCAGGTGAATCCAGGTGAAAGCTATGATCCCTTCATGATGTCCATTCTTAAATCCACTTCAATCCGTGTATATGAAGGGGGGAGAAAGGTTAAATAAGGATTTTCAAGCCTTGAGAAAATTGAGACGTGGATTGTGTATATGATCCATTCATAGGGTGACTGGTGCCAGGCACACTGGTTTGTGTTAAGAATTGCAACGCTGCTGGGTTTTTCACGCCCAACAGTTTCCCGTTTGTATCAAGACTGGTCCATCACCCAAAGGACATCCAGCCAACATGACACAATTGTGGGTAGCATTTGAGTCAACATGGGCCAGCATCCCTGTGAAACTCTTTCGACACCTTATAGAGTCCATGCCCTAACAAATTGAATCTGTTCTGAGGGCAAAAGAGTGGTGGGGAGGGGTGCAACTCAATAGTAGGAAGGTGTTCCTAGTGTTTGGTATACTCACTGTATATATGTGCATCCCAAATGGCACCTTATTACCATTATAGTGCACAACATTTGGGCTCTAGATAAAAGTAGTGCACTGTACAGCCATACTTTTGACCCGGGGCTCTAGTCCACTGCAGTAAAATGAGATGGGCCTGAGTCAAAATGACTAGAGCATAAAGCGCTCTAGAATAGGAATGCTGATCCAGGATCCGGTTATTAATTATGGTTTAAAAGGCATAATTGATCTTAGATTAGCACCCCTACTCTGAAACAATTTGTGAATACAGCCCAGATTCCCCTTCCATATAATTATAAATTCATTATGTTCTAAAATGCTGAACAGATCCTAGATCAGCATTCCTACTTTGAGACTCTTTGCCTGCATTTACACGGTGGCCCTGTGCATCATTGCTTTCTCCCTTCATTGAAGTAATCATGATTGGACAGGTGAAGGAACGAAGAAATATCACTGGGGCCAAATTCCCTGCCATGCAGGACCTCTATACCAGGCAGTGTCAGAGGAAGGCCTTAAAAATTGTCAAAGATTCCAGCCACCAAAGTCATAAGCTGTTATCTTTGCTACCTCACGAGAAGCGGTACCAGGAGTTCCAGCTCTGGGACCAAAAGGCTCCTGAACAGTTTCTACCCCCAAGCCATAAAACTGCCGAACAGTTAATCAAATGGCTACCCGGACAATTTATGTTGACGCCCTTTTTTTATGCACTGACTTTCTTGCACCAGCTCTATGCACACTCACTGGACTCTACCCACACACTCACACATACTACACTGACACTCCAAAACACACACACATACACATGCTCACAGACACAAAACACACACACACACACACATGCATATTGACGCCACCTACACACACAATCACACATAGAGACACTTTCACACTCTTCACACACACTGCTGCTACTCTGTTTATTATCTATCCAGATTGCCTTGTCACTTTCACCCCTACCTACTGTACATGAACATATGACCTCAATAACCTCAACACCTCGTACCCCTGCACATTGACTTGGTACCCGTACTCCTTGTATATACCCTCGTTATTGTTATTTTATTGTGTTACTATTTTTTTTTAATGGTGTTGCTAATTTTCTTACTCTTTAACCCTACATTGTTTGGAAAGGGCTCGTAAGTAAGAATTTCACAGTAAAGTCTACACCTGTTGTATTCTGCGCTGACAAATAACATTTTACTTGATTTGATTTGAGTTAGGGATGCACTTTAAAAAAATTGTTGACCTCTATTTGATATCATATCAGACACGATACAGTGCAAAGCATACCGTCTTTATCTCAATCTAGTTCAAATCTCTTTGATAGTAATCTCACTCACCAGACTTGCTCCCCAAACTGTGCACAATAGCCTGGGGCTGAGGATACCTACAGGAACCTCTGAGTAATGCATCTCTGGTTCCATCTACTGTCTCTCACAAAATGTTGCAGCTGGCCGTGACCGGGAGGCCCATGAGGCGGCTCACAATTGGCCCAGAGTCATTAGGGGAGGGTTTGGCCGACTGGGATATCCTTGTCGCATCGCTCCCTAGCGACTCCTTGTGGCGGCCGGCGCATGCACGCTGGCTTTGGTTGCTAACTGTACAGTGTTTCCTCTGACACATTGGTGCGGCTGGCTTCCGGGTTAAGCGAGCAGTGTGTCAAGAAGAAGTGTGGCTTGGCGGGGTCATGTTTTGGAGGACGTATGGCTCTCAACCTTCGCCTCTCTTGAGTCCTCACAGGAGTTGCAGCGATGAGACAAGACTGTAACTACCAATTGGATATAACATAAATGGGGATAAAAAAGGGTAAAAAGTACGAACAAAAATAAGTGAACAGTAATTACAGTTACAAAAGTTCCAAAATAATAAAGACATATCAAATGTCATATTATGTCTACAGTTGAAGTTGGAAGTTTACATACATTTAGGTTGGAGTCATTAAACTAGTTTTTCAACCAATCCACAAATTTCTTGTTTAACAAACTATAACTTTGGCAAGTCGGTTAGGACATCTACTTTGTGCATGACACAAGTCATTTTTCCAACAATTGTTTACAGACAGATTATTTCACTTATATCATTGTTTCACAATTCCAGTTGGTCAGAAGTTTACACTAAGTTGAATGTGCCTTTAAACAGCTTGGAAAATTCTAGAAAATGATGTCATGGCTTTAGAAGCTTCTGTTAGGCTAATTGACATAATTTGAGTCAATTGGAGGTGTACCTGTGGATGTATTCCAAGGTCTACCTTCAAACTCAGTGCTTCTTTGCTTGACATCATGGGAAAATCAAAAGAAATCAGCCAAAACGTCAGAAAAAAAATTGTAGACCTCCACAAGTCTGGTTCATCCTTGGGAGAAATTCCCAAGCGCCTGAAGGTACCACGTTCATCTGTACAAACAATAGTATGCAAGTATAAACACCATGGGACCACGCAGCCGTCATACCGCTCAGGAAGGAGATGCGTTCTGTCTCCTAGAGATGAACGTTCTTTGGTGCGAAAAGTGCATATCAATCCCAGAACAACAGCAAAGGACCTTGTGTAGATGCTAGAGGAAACAGGTACAAAAGTATCTATATCCACAGTTAAACGAGTCCTATATTGACATAACCTGAAAGGCTGCTCAGCAAGGAAGAAGTGTAAATGTGCAAATGCACATGGGGACAAAGATCGTACTTTTTGGAGAAATGTCCTCTGGACTGATGAAACAAAAACAGAACTGTTAGGCCATAATGACCAACCATCATTATGTTTGTAGGAAAAAGGGGGAGACTTGCAAGCCAAAGAACACCATCCCAACCGTGAAGCATGGGGTGTCAGCATCATGTTATGGGAGTGCTTTGTACAGGAGGGACTGGTGCACTGAACAAAATAGACGGCATCATGAGGCAGGAAAATTATGTGGATATTTTGAAGCAGCATCTCAAGACATCAGTCAGGAAGTTAAAGCTTGGTCGCAAATGGGTATTCCAAATGGACAATGACATACTTCCAAGCATACTTCCAAAGTTGTGGAAAAATGGTTTAGGACAACAAAGTCAAGGTATTCGAGTAGCCATCACAAGCCCTGACCTCAACCCTACAGAAAATGTGAGGGCAGAACTGAAAAAGCGTGTGCGAGCAAGGAGGCCTATCAACCTGACTCAGTTACACCAGTTCTGTCAGGAAGAATGGGCCAAAATTCACCCAACTTACTGTGGGAAGCTTGTGGAAGGCTACCTGAAACGTTTGACCTAAGTTAAACAATTTAAAGGCAATGCTACCAAATACTAATTGAGTGTATGTAAACTTCTGACCCACTGGGAATGTGATGAAAGAAATAAAAGCTGAAATAAAAAATTATCTGAACTATTATTCTGACATTTCACATTCTTAAAATAAAGTGGTGATCCTAACTGACCTAAGACAGGGAATTTTTACTTGGATGACATGTCAGGAATTGTGAAGCACTGAGTATAAATGTATTTGGTTAAGGTGTATATAAACTACCGACTTCAACTGTATATACAGTGCTGTAATGATGTGCCAATAGTTCAAGTTAAAAAAATATATAATAAATTAACATAAATATGGGTTGTATTCTTCACTGGTTGCCCTTTTCTTGTGGCAACAGGTCACACATATTGCTGCTGTGATGGCACACTATGGTGTTTCACCCAATAGATATAGCCTGTCTTCTCTTGAGAGCCCGGTCTGCCTACAGCGACCTTTCTGAATAGCAAGGCTATGCTCACTGAGTATGTACATAGTCAAAGCATTCCTTAATTTTGGGTCAGTCACAGTGGTAAGTTATTCTGCCACTGTGTACTCTCTGTTTAGGGCCAAATAGCATTCTAGTTTGTTCCATTTTTTTGTTAATTCTTTCCAATAAGTCAAGTAATTATTTTTGTTTTCTTGTGATGTGGTTGGGTCTAATTGTGTTGCTGTCTTGAGGTTCTGTGGGGTCTGTTTGTTTTTGTGAACAGAGCCCCAGGACCAGCTTGCTTAGGGGACTCTTCTCCAGTTTCATCTCTCTGTATGTGATGGCTTTGTTATGGAAGGTTTGGGAATCACTTTCTTTTAGGTTTTGATCATTAGCAGGTATTGGCCTAATTCATGCATTATTTGGTATTTTACTTGGTATGCTGAGGATATTTTTGCAGAATTCTGCATGCAAAGTTTCAATTTGGTGTTTGTCCCATTTTGTGAATTCTTGGTTGTTGAGCAGACCCCAGACCTCACAACCACAAAGGGCAATGGGTTCTATAACTATTCAAGTATTTTTAGCCAGATCCTAATTGTCAAATTTTATGTTCCCTTTGATGGCATTGAAGGCCCTTCTTGCCTTGTCTGTCAGATCGTTCACAGCTTTGTGAAAGTTACATGTGGCGCTGATATTTAGGGCGAGGTATGTATAGTTTTTCGTGTGCTCTAGGGCAACGGTGTCTAGATGGAATTTGTATTTGCGGTCCTGGCAACTGGTCCTTTTTTGGAACACCATTATTTTTGTCTTACTGAGATTTACTGTCAGGGCCCAGGTCTGACAGAATCTGTGCAGATGATCTAGGTGCTGCTGTTAGGCTCTCCTTGGTTGGGGACAGAAACACCAGTTCATCAGAAAACAGTAGACATTTAACTTCAGATTCTAGTAGGATGAGGCAGAGTGTTCTAGTGCCCTCGCCAATTCGTTGGTATATATGTTGAAGAGGGTGGGGCTTAGGCTGCATCCATGTCTCACCCCACGGCCCTGTGGAAAGAAATGTGTGTTTTTTGGCCAATTTTAACCACACACTTGTTGTTTATGCACATAGATTTGAAAATGTCTTTGTTTTTTCTCCAACACCGCTTCATGCCAAATCAAGTCAAAAGCTTTTTTGAAGTCAACAAAGCATGAGAAGAGTTTGCCTTTGTTTTGGTTTGTTTGTTTGTCAATTAGGGTGTGCCAGGTAAATATGTGGTCTGTCATACGGTAACTTGGTAAAAAGTACATTTGACATTTGCTCAGTACATTGTTTTCACTGAGGAAATGTACAAGTATGCTGTTAATGATAATGCAGAGGATTTTCCCAAGGTTGCTGTTGACACATATCCCATGGTCGTTATTGGGGTCAAATGTGTCTCCACTTTTGTGGATTGGTGTTCTCAGTACTTGGTTCCAAATACTGTGGAAAATGCCAGAGCTGGGGATGATTTTAAAGAGTGTAAGTATAGCCAATTGGAATTTGTGTTCTATATGTTTTATAATTTCATGTATATGAATATGTTTTATCATTTATCATAGATACAAACAGATACAGTCCTTGGTTCACCCCAGACCTGACTGCCCTCGACCAGCACAAAAACATCCTGTGGCGGACTGCAATAGCATCGAATAGTCCCCGTGATATGCAACTGTTCAGGGAAGTCCGGAACCAATACACGCAGTCAGTCAGGAAAGCTAAGGCCAGCTTCTTCAGGCAGAAGTTTGCATCCTGTAGCTCCAACTCCAAAAAGTTCTGGGACACTGTGAAGTCCATGGAGAACAAGAGCACCTCCTCCCAGCTGCCCACTGCACTGAGGCTAGGTAACACGGTCACCACCGATAAATCCATGATTATCGAAAACTTCAATAAGCATTTCTCAACGGCTGGCCATGCCTTCCGCCTGGCTACTCCAACCTCGGCCAACAGCTCCTCCCCCGGCAGCTCCTCGCCCAAGCCTCTCCAAGTTCTCCTTTATCCAAATCCAGATTGCAGATGTTCTGAAAGAGCTGCAAAACCTGGACCCGTACAAATCAGCTGGGCTTGACAATCTGGACCCCTATTTCTGAAACTATCCGCCGCCATTGTCGCAACCCCTATTACCAGCCTGTTCAACCTCTCTTTCATATCGTCTGAGATCCCCAAGGATTGAAAGCTGCCGCAGTCATCCCCCTCTTCAAAGGGGAGACACCCTGGACCCAAACTGTTACAGACCTATATCCATCCTGCCCTGCCTATCTAAGGTCTTCGAAAGCCAAGTCAACAAACAGGTCACTGACCATCTCGAATCCCACAGTACCTTCTCCGCTGTGCAATCTGGCTTCCGAGCCGGTCACGGGTGCACCTCAGCCACACTCAAGGTACTAAACGATATCATAACCGCCATCGATAAAAGACAGTACTGTGCAGCCGTCTTCATCGACCTTGCCAAGACTTTCGACTCTGTCAATCACCATATTCTCATCGGCAGACTCAGTAGCCTCGGTTTTTCGGATGACTGCCTTGCCTGGTTCACCAATTACTTTGCAGACAGAGTTCAGTGTGTCAAATCGGAGGGCATGCTGTCCGGTCCTCTGGCAGTCTCTATGGGGGTACCACAGGGTTCAATTCTCGGGCCGACTCTTTTCTCTGTGTATATCAATGATGTTGCTCTTGCTGCGGGCGATTCCCTGATCCACCTCTACGTAGACGACACCATTCTATATACTTCCGGCCCGTCATTGGACACTGTGCTATCTAACCTCCAAACAAGCTTCAATGCCATACAACACTCCTTCCGTGGCCTCCAACTGCTCTTAAACGCTAGTAAAACCAAATGCATGCTTTTCAACCGATCGCTGCCTGCACCCGCATGCCCGACTAGCATCACCACCCTGGATGGTTCCGACCTTGAATATGTGGACATCTATAAGTACCTAGGTGTCTGGCTAGACTGCAAACTCTCCTTCCAGACTCATATCAAACATCTCCAATCAAAAATCAAATCAAGAGTCGGCTTTCTATTCCGCAACAAAGCCTCCTTCACTCACGCCGCCAAGCTTACCCTAGTAAAACTGACTATCCTACCAATCCTCGACTTCGGCGATGTCATCTACAAAATGGCTTCCAACACTCTACTCAGCAAATTGGATGCAGTATATCACAGTGCCATCCATTTTGTCACGAAAGCACCTTATACCACCCACCACTGCGACTTGTATGCTCTAGTCGGCTGGCCCTCGCTACATATTCGTCGCCAGACCCACTGGCTCCAGGTCATCTACAAGTCCATGCTAGGTAAAGCTCCGCCTTATCTCAGTTCACTGGTCACGATGGCAACACCCATCCGTAGCACGCGCTCCAGCAGGTGTATCTCACTGATCATCCCTAAAGCCAACACCTCATTTGGCCGCCTTTCGTTCCAGTACTCTGCTGCCTGTGACTGGAACGAATTGCAAAAATCGCTGAAGTTGGAGACTTTTATCTCCCTCACCAACTTCAAACATCAGCTATCTGAGCAGCTAACCGATCGCTGCAGCTGTACATAGTCTATTGGTAAATAGCCCACCCATTTTCACCTACCTCATCCCCATACTGTTTTTATTTATTTACTTTTCTGCTCTTTTGCACACCAATATCTCTACCTGTACATGACCATCTGATCATTTATCACACCAGTGTTAATCTGCAAAATTGTAACTATTCGTCTACCTCCTCATGCCTTTTGCACACATTGTATATAGACTCCCCCTTTGTTTTCTACTGTGTTATTGACTTGTTAATTGTTTATTCCATGTGTAACTCTGTGTTGTCTGCTCACACTGCTATGCTTTATCTTGGCCAGGTCGCAGTTGTAAATGAGAACTTGTTCTCAACTAGCCTACCTGGTTAAATAAAGGTGAAATAAAAATAAAATAAATACCATCAACACCACAGGCCTTTTTGGGTTGGAGGGTTTGTATTTTGTCCTGTAGTTCATTCAATGTAATTGGAGAATCCAGTGCGTTCTGGTAGTCTTTAATAGCTGATTCTAAGATTTGTAATTGATCATGTACATGTTTTTGCTGTTTGTTCTTTGTTATAGAGACAAAAAGATTGGAGAAGTGGTTTTGGATAGATAACTCCTCATGTTGTTGTTGTTTATTTAGTGTGTTCCAATTCTCCCAGAAGTGATTAGACTCCATGGATTCTTCAATTACATTGAGATCATTTCTGATGTGCTGTTCCTTCTTTTTCCGTAGTGCACTTTTGTATTGTTTTACTGATTCACCATAGTGTAGGCGTAGATTCAGGTTTTCTGGGTCTCTATGTTTTTGGTTGGACAGGTTTCTCAATTTCTTTCTTGGGTTTTTGCATTCTTCATCAAACCATTTGTCATTGTTGTTAATTTTCTTTGGTTGTCTGCTTGAGTTTTTTTTTATTTGATAGAGATGCTGGAAGGTCAAATATACTGTTTAGGCTTTCTACTGCCAAGTTTACACCTTCACTATTACAGTGAAATGTTTTGTCCAGGAAGTTGTCTAAAAGGGATTGAATTTGTTGTTGCCTAAGTGTTTTTTTTGTAGGTTTCTACACTACTTCCCTTCCATCTAAAGCATTTCTTAATATTGTGCAATTCCTTTGGCTTTGATGTCTCATGATTGAGTATTGCTCGGTTCAGGTAGACAATGAGTTTGCTGTGATCTGATATGGGTGTTAGTGGGCTGACTGTGAACGCTCTGAGAGACTCTGGGTTGAGGTCAGTGATGAAGTAATCTACAGTAATACTGCCAAGGGATGAGCTGTAGGTGTACCTACCATAGAAGTCTACTCGAAGCCTACCATTGACTATATACAGACCCAGCGTGCAACAGAGCTGCAGGAGTTAATTTGTGACCCATTTTTTTTTTTTTTTTGTCATAGTTGTGTCTAGGGGGGCATATTTGGGAGGGAATACAGGTAGGTGTTTGTCCCCCTGTGTGCTGACAGTGTCAAGTTCTTGTCCAGTTCTGGGATTTAGGTTGCCAAAGACTAGTACATGTCCCTGGGCCTGGAAATGGTTGATCTCCCCCTCTAGGATGGAGAATCTGTCATCATTAAAGTAGACACATGAGGACATTTTCTCTGTTGAGATAATTTCCTTATTAATTTCCAGGCAGATATCAAATGTTTGTGGTTTGACTAATTTAGTAGAGTAGTTTGGGGGGGGTGCATTAGTAGGGGTTGGGCCTGTTGCTCTGCTCACTGCCTGGGCATATGTGTGGCTGTCATGTTGAGGTTTTTGCTGCAGCGGCGGGGGGGGCATGGGGGGCAGAAGGGGCATAGGTCTTATCTGGGGGGCCTATATAGGGTGTGGCCAAGGTTTGTTTGGGGTGGTCTCAGCTGGTTGGGATGTGGTCCTGGTCATAAAGGCTGTTCAAGTCCAGGGTAGAGTGGTGGGCCAGGTAGACATTAGGTTCTGAGGCACAGTCCTGGGAAATGCTTGCATTCACCTGCTATATGGTGACAGGTGAATTTATTTTTGTGGTAGCAGGGTGGAGATAACCACTTGTGTGCTGGGGAAAGTGGAAGAAGCTTTTTCAATCATCCCCTTTCCTGCTGGGCCCTCAGGTAGTTTGTGCCCGTGTGAATTATAATGGGTCTGGGGGACCCTAGTCTGTCCTCTGGCAACAGCTCCAGAGCATGCCTAGTGTTTGGGCACCAGAGTTTAGCCACTTTGTGTTTGGGGAAAAGTTTATTCTCTTCAATGTACTTGCCATTTGAGTCAATGAGGAGCACACTTTCTGGCTTTGTGTGTCCTCAGTGGATGGATGGGGGTTGTCAGGAGGGCTACCGGGGAAGCTGACAAGGGGGCTGTTAGGAGGGGTTGGGTCTGTTGGGTTGGTGGGTCCTGTGTTGTCTGTCCCATTGTGGTGTTGTGGTCCAGGTTTGAGGTGGGCTGTTCTGTTGTCTTCTTTCAGGGAGTGTCCTGCTTTCTGTAACACCTCAGCTTTCTCACTTCCTTCTTCAGTGCTGTTAGCTGGCCCATCCCATGCCCCCCGCCCTCGTGCCTTGAACCTCGCGCGCTCACCGCTATTTCAGTGGATACAGCTGGAGAACTGCAAGGCAATCCCATTGTGCGCCACTCGGGAGCCATGACCAATGTGACCAATATATATTGTCCTGCTAATAACAGGGTTAATAATTTATCTGTGAGAATTTCCAAGGGGTTTCATATAATTCTAAGTTAATAATAATTGCTTTTTTTTTAAATAACAATATTTTGTTGGTGATTTAGTTTTCAAATAATGTCAAATGAACAAGAAAAAGGCCATTATTGAACATGGGGTGAGACGTTGTTACTAATTTGTAAATAAAGCCAATTTGTTATTTAGAATGATTTATTTCTGTTTTTAGAAGGGGAGAAACCAAAAACCTACAGTCATCTCATGGATCTCCTAGTCGAGGCCGGCGCTGTACACTGTAACCAGTCGGGAGTAGTGTACACTACCTAAGACACAGTAGCGCCTTGGGACCCAAAAGCATAATCAGTGCTCTAATTCCCCCTTCCGCTGGTCTGAAGCAATGAAGTAGTGATGCAGGGTACCGTACTAAACCACAAAAAAAGAACTTTTAGTGGACCAATCACTGTAGCTTAGTATCCTTATTTACTAAACTAAATCACCTAGAGATTATTGCCTTTTACTTTTTGGCTTCAGAAGTAGATTCAGACTAAACTTTGCTCACTGAGTTTTGTGTTGGATGGTATTTTCAGGTTTGTGCTGTTTCTTCAGCAGGTTTTGGTTTGTTAGAAGTTTTTTTCTTGATAGTAAGTATCCATTTAGGTCATTTTGTCCAACATCAAGGTTTAAGTTATAGAATTTTGATTTGAAGATTTTGATGTAGGGGGTAGTATCCTGTATAAGTCCTTGCAGAAAAAAAACCTAAGTTTATCTACATTCAATTTTTTGCAGAAAAACTCATTAGCCCATGAGCTCATGACCTCTCCTTGTCTCTCTCATCACTCGGTCTCTCTCTCTTGGTCTCTCTCTTCCTCTCTGCCCATTCAGATGCCACTTTTAGCTGACATGTAAGAGACTTTGGTTTCTGGGATGATCTAAACCAGAAGAAGGAAAAAAATATGAACTGCCAATAAATGTACTTTTGGAACAATGAGATATATAACCTAGGATCACTAATTTAGTTCTAAGAAATATCTAAGGAGGATGAGGCTATATTATCGCTCTGCTGTCAGCCCATGTTCTAGAAGGTTTTCTAAATGAGTTCAAAAGTAATATAACATGTGAAT
Source organism: Oncorhynchus tshawytscha (assembly GCF_018296145.1). NCBI lineage: Eukaryota > Metazoa > Chordata > Actinopteri > Salmoniformes > Salmonidae > Oncorhynchus > Oncorhynchus tshawytscha. Next base: position 31,987,037 of record NC_056453.1, read on the forward strand.
GTTACATAGAGAAGCACCCACCTAACATCCTATTACTAAATATCATAGGCAGATATATTGTCTATTAGAAGCCCGAGTGCACAAACAGCTCTGTAGGAAACTCTTCGTTAGTGCGACGCAGTTAAGACACCAGCAGAAGGAGGTACAGGCCAAATAATGAAATAGAAAGTTGAGCGGTGACAAGACATTGTTTTCCCACATGGGAGTTTCTACACGTGACTTCCCACACAACCGCAACAAGAACATGCATATTTGTGCAAGATGGGGAAATGTTATCACATCAGCTGTGTGAAAGTCTTACCACCAGTAGGCAACCCACACGACTGACTTCATATATGGGTCAAAGTGTCATTTTAATTTGTTAGTTTAGGCAGGGGAATCAGGCAATTTGTCAAACGTGTTTGTTCCGTTCCCCAATCTGAACAAACCTACACACAGTTTGGAGTCTGATTTTCTGGTGTGGTGAGATAACTGGATTCGTTGGAATATGGCAATAAGAGAGCTTATTTCAAAGAGCCCTCCATAAACCACGCCCCAGTGGGCAGATCTAGGCATGTTGCACTGGACAGGTTTTAATACGTATTTGCAATACCTACATAAATGGGATCATTTGGTTACCACCAGTATTTGGAATACATTGAGTTCGTTGACAAAACAGACCACGGGACGCATTTTCACACAGAGATGTATTTGTCAAAGGTCCGCGGCTGGTCTGTGTAAAATTGTGCGATTATAGTGGATACAGCTTTATAGCAGTGAATGCCATCTATTAATTTACTGTCAAAGTATTTCTAAGTAGAAGTTATATCATCCAGGGAAACCAATTCCTCTCACTTTATAATAGAACACTCACATTGTTTCTGCCTGACTGTGGCTCTTCACCTGAATTGTTCTTGTAATCACAACAAAACGACTTATTTTGCTCAAATAGAGATAGATTTCAATTGTGTTTTCTTTGAAAAGATGGGCCTGTCTGACATGACAAATAGATTAAGAGGAAAGGATCCACAGACACAGAGGCTGATTATCTTTCTGCACATCTCTTTATTTACAATGCTGGTTGCCATGGTTAACAAAAATGCAGGACATTGAATGCTACCTGAATTAACTCAGAAAAGGAACATAAGTAGGTCTACAGTATCACAGTGAGGTTAAGCAGGTGTTGTTCCAACATCTAGTGGAAAGCCTTCCCAGGAGAGTGGAGGCTGTTATAGCAGCAAATGGGGAACCAACTCCATATTAACGCCCATGATTTTGTAATGAGATGTTCGACGAGCAGGTGTCCACATAAATTTGTCCATGTAGTGTAAGTAGTCCCACAGTTTCACAGCGGGTCAAACAGGTGTGTGTGTGTGTTAGTCAGATTATCCAGTGTCCACAGTGCATGTGGTGTACTATGGTCTTAGTCATGCTCTCACTAACCTTTCCTTCCCGGAGGGCCTGAGGCTCTTGGAACGGGCCTGATGCTCTTGGAACTTGACTGAGGACACCCTGGCATGACACCTGGACTTGCCTGGCCCAATCTCACCTGGCTCCCATCTATCTGCCAGTTACTTTAAAGTCCATAATTAACCTATGCGGCTCTGGATCCATTGTCTTACTTACTACTGCAACAACTTGTGTTAATTATTTGCCCATAAGGCTCTGGTCAAATGTAGTGCATTAGTTGTGGGGAATAAAGTGCCCTTTGAAATGTATTCTGACTGTTGAGCCACACCCTGCCTATTGGAAATCATTTCTCCATCTCATTCCAGTTAATCAAACGAAGATGAGATGCTGTGACTATAATTGATGTAGTAAATTACTTGTCAATGACTTTATAAACTTCCTTTATTGTGTATGTGTGTCCCTTTTGAAGGTTTAATAAAACCTTAATTCAGCCAAGAAATCCATATTTTCATTGATGTAATATTCAACAGACTGAAGAGTCATGTACCAATGAGATGAATTAGTTGCATTGCAGTTGTGTGTGATGTTGTTGCCATTCAGCATCATCTGGCCTTGGTATCATCTGGCCTTGGTATCATCTAGCCTTGGTATCGAATAACTTATAACTGACAAAATACCTCAGCCATAGCAAATCATTGACGAAAGAAGTCACAGTTCCTGTTTTCGCGAATCATTATTTGACTTGCTGTAATATGGAGACACAGAGTGTATAAAAGCTTGCATTCAAGAACCTATGGTCAGATGGAGAAGTAGAGAAAGTGCCAGTAGAGGCAGCAACAGGCAGGTAGAGGGGAGCCAGGTGGGCCAGGCCCAACCAGGTGTCAGGCCAGGGTGTCCTCAGTTGCAGTCTAAGTGCCTCAGACCCTCCAGAAGGGTTAGTTAGAGCATGGCTAAGATCATAGTACACCACATGCAATGGGGGTATTGGATAATCAATAGTGTTGCTGTGGACACTGGATAATCTAACACACACCTGTTTAACCTCGCTGTGATACTGTAGACTTACTTATGTTACTTTTCTGAGTCAATTCAGGTAGTATTCAATGTCCTGTGTTTGTGTTAACCATGTCAGCCAGCGTTGTAAATAAAGAGATGTGCAGTGTCTGTGGATCCTTTCCCCTTTAATGCATTTGTCGTGTCAGCCAGGCCCATCTTTTCAAAGAAACACAATTTATTTCAGTCTCTAGCTGAGAAAATGTAGGCATCTATTGATTCAGTCCTTGTTTCGTTTTCACTTATTGTTACCTGGTAAATAACCAAGAACCATGGGAACCAGATGAACCCAATAATTTAGGTAGCCTAGTAAATGATGCGCCCCTTTGGTATGTTCTATTGGGAACTGTCTGGGAGTCGTTTCCTGTTTACAACTCAAATATATTTTACTTAATAAGTCTAAAACGAAATGAACTGCAATACACTGGTCTGAAATATATTAGCATAACTAGGCTACACAGAACAAAAGCGGACCCATTGTAAATTGAGTATTTTTTGTATCCCAGTGCAACATGCCTAGCTCTGCCCACTGGGGCGTGGCTTACCGAGCACTCTTTGAAATGAGCGCTCGCAACGCCGTATTCCAACTGATCGAGTTATCTCACCACACCGGTAGTATCTGGGCCGCGTTAACGCCACAAAAGAACCAAAGCCTGGGACAAGTAAGGTAACACACGTTTATTCATGTAATCTAAACGTCTGTTTTTTTCACACTGTCTTATTATTAGGTTACACCTGAATGTTCTTATTTTTTGTATACTACATACAAGTAGTATACACATAGTTCCTTGGTCAGAATATTGATTATAAATTAAAACCTAGTTTGTTAGATTTCAATCATTGAAAAAAGCTTTGTGATTTTGAACTATATTAACTTAGTGTTATCATAACCAAAAAATAACCTGTTGGGGAGACTCATATGTTGGCTGTCGTTTTAAATTATATTTTTTCTAAATTATTTTGCTCTTATGGAATGCCATTCATTGAGCACTTCAGATAGAAACCAAGTGCTATTTGGAATCAGAAGATGTCATGGGATGCATTTGCTTAGAATGAGAATGAGAAACAATTTTCCTCTCCTGTCCTGACATTTCCTCAAAAGCATAGCTGAGATTTGACAGGCTACTGTACACCAGCACTCCCCTGAGGTAAATTCCTCCATACTAGATTGTATTGTATTGTGGTGCAGTCAGGTAGGGCCAGCCAGGCCAGTCAGCTCTTGGTACACTGTAGTAGTTCCCATAGTGTAACCTAGCAGGGTGTGTCATCAGCGAGGTAGAATTATCAGATAGCCAGTCAGACAATGTTTACCTGCCAGTACAGTTGTCTGCCTAGAGTTGTGCCCAGTCCTGTTGGGAAGTTGGCTGGTGGAAGACAGTTAGATTAGATTAGAGTTGTTCCACCTCAAAGAGCACAAGAAATAGGATTTCAACACCCACTATCTCAGATAGTTCTGACGTTGTTTCTTTAGTTACTAACAGATACGATTAGCATTTCTGAAACTTTTATTTGTTGAAATATAATTTGATCTCTGAGAAATTAAGATATTTGATTGCACCCAAATTGGTCATTTTAATTTATTGGATTCAGATAATATTCAATAAATATAGTACTCAACATCCCATTTGAACCAAACTTCTTCCTACCAATGAGTAAGACATGAGGAATAAATTTTAAAAAAGGTCAAAAGCCACCCACAGACCACCCACACCCCATGCCAATCCCACCCCGACAACCAGTACACAGTATCAGTTCTCTATGTTTAACAAGTAGAATGAAGCTGTAGGTTTGAGTGTTGCTTCTCCATACTATGAAATGTATTCACTGTGTATCTGGTGGTGTTTCTTTCTCTCTCCTCTTCAGAGGAATTACTAATTGAAGTCGCTTGCATTATTTACCATGGAGTTGTGTGAAAGTACCAGGTTTTGACCACTAGAACAAGTCAAATCAAATTCTATTTGTCACATGCGCCGAATACAACATGGTTACTTACACCAACAATGCAGTATTTTTTTTTAAGTAAGAAAATGTTTATGCAGCTGTTCCTGCAATACCACCACACTCTTTTATCCATTTTGCTGTTGTCTTTTGTTTATTAAATAGATCACATTTTCCTTTGTAACTTTGGGTTGAAAACCAATAGATTTGGCTCATTATGAAAATAAATTGTGTGGTCATCTTCACAATTCAAGCCAGTCCTTTTATAAAAGCTGTTCAGTTAATAGGAGGTTCAACACCTGAGGAAGTGGAAACTCAGAACACATTAGATTGCTAACTTTAAATACAATACCCACTGCTAGTAGCCATGTATTCATCCAACAGTAAATGTAATGTCCTAAAACAGACTTTGACAGTAGACTACTACCCATGATACCTATAGGCCTATGCCCTCGCAATGGCCAATGCGCATTTTTCACACGCAAAGCTCCATATCTCCAAGCCATATCAAATATCTTGGTTGTAAAATAGTTGCTATTGAGTTGAATATTGAGAGTTGAGAAATCCAAATGATATCTAATAGAAAGCTGAGACCCTCCTCTCTAAGACCCGTTTAAAAAATTTTTTTAAACGAACCATACAGTATATAGACAAAAACAATAAACAACTTAACATAGCATGCTAGCAGACTTAGCATGCTAGCAGACAATAGACTTCCAGTCATTGTGCTAATGCTAGCTAGCATTGGCTCAAGAAACTACCTCTAACTTGCTTCTTTTTTTTATTTGGACAAAAAACAGTAACAACTTAACATTACATACATTTCCACAAACATTAATGACATCACACTTGCTCAGACCCACATGTTCCCACTGTATCCACACCCATTCTTTCTAATACTTGTAAGACTCTTCCCCATATGATTTCAAATTGTGTTATGTTGTTTTTGTCTGTAGAAAGATTATTATTAGATTCAATATTTAAATAATAAAGAATATGATTATTCTATTCTCTTAAGTTTGGAGTATCATTTGGCTTCCAGTATTTAAGTAATAGCTTCTTCAATATAAGTGTTGAAAAGAGTATTGTCCAACCCTTTGTATCTCAATGCACCCCCATTAGCATGTCTTGAAATATGCGGATAGACGGATTAAAAGTACATTTACATTGTAAAACTTCTGACAGACAGTTTTCTAACACTCCCAGAAGACATGAATTATTGAGTCATTGTTAGTTTTCCACCTAAGACATGACATTGCTGTTTTGCTGTAGACTTTGATTGTTGTCTCTTGTATAATACATTAGTTTATACTGGATTAAGCATACATTTTCTTTAACTGTAATTTTGTGCGTTATGTTCTAACACTCTCTCCATCTTGTGCCAATATCAGTTCCAAAGCTGTGTTTTTCACACATTTGCATTTTGAAACGTTATAGCCTACAATCAGAACACATTTTTCTCTTGAGTTCATGGGGGGAGAGGAGAGTGGCTCACTTAATCCAGCAGCAGGCTCCAGTAAGGGCACAGGGGCTGGGCAGACACTTTGATTACAGGAATCAGGAGGATAATGCACTTTACTCTTTGACCAAATCATGGTTTTCGGATCAATAGGAAGTTTTAAGTGAGGTGACAATTTAAAATATGCTCTTTCTACATTTATAGGCACCATTTTCATTTTTTAATATACATGATCTTAGCTGTCTAACTGATGACAGACATGGAGCAGGTCTCTTTGCTGATGTCGCATTTGACTTTGAATGTGAGTTTGCGTCATCAGAAAACCAGGCCGGCCCATCTTGATGGGTGGCTGGTCGTTGCCCACTGTAACAGAGAAATTGCACACGTAAGGTAACAAAAAATAAATAATGGGCTTCCGGCCATGTCACCTTTTTTCATTCTTTTACTTTTAGATAAAATTATATTTTTGTGTGTCAATTTCAAGCAGCCCACCCAACAAAAAAATGGTCCAGCCCATCAAGGCATTTGCCAGATGGCAAATCTGCCACTGGACCTTTATGGATTGTGGTGACAGGCCTACATGTCTCCTTTTAGATCAGTACAGTCTTTCTTTCGTAGACCTCAATGACTTCTATTCAGCCAAGATGGAGGAAGGGAGAGAGATCAAGAAGTGGAATAAAAGGAGCTTTATTTATCAACAGCCAGCTCTTTGGAGGGCAGTGAGCGCTTCACTGTGTCAGTCAGGGTCAGGATAACTGTTGTGGAGCGAGGATGGGGTGACCTTTGCCCCATTAACCATCCAGTGACTAGCTTTTTTAATTCACCTTCTGAAATATTGAACTTCAACTATTTGAAGTGGTCAGTGAGACTAAATACTGTGAATAAAATAAAATTACATTTGAACTTACTCAACTGGTTGTCTGGGTGGTTGGTTCTCCTACCTCTGGGGAATTTGAGACCACATATCCACAGGTAGGCCTAAGTATTATTAAACAGACTTTTCAAAACTCTGGTAGTGCATTCAGATTTCTGTCACCTGAAGCATGCGCACATGATGTAAATACATGCAAGCTATGCATGCATAGTAGTTGAGCAAGGGTGATCTATAGTGTAACTTCCAGTCATCAGTATCTCATTAATGTGTATCCTTGAGACTTGTCTGTCCAACCTGGTCTCAGAGCATTTAGTATTATTCTGTACGTAAATCCGAAACACTCCATTTAGTATGATATGTTACGTTTTGTGGGGTATGTATTTAGTTGTGGATGTCCATCACCAATTTTGTTTGTTAGGGTTAAGTTTAGGAGTTAGCTTAAATGTTAACGTCAGCTTGACAAAGGAGCTGATCGGGGACTACAGGAAACAGAGGGCTGAGTATGCCCCCATTCACATAGTTGAGATGGTTGAGAGATTGAAGTTCCAGGGTGTCTACTTTATTTATTTACCCTTTAATTAACTAGGCAAGTCAGTGAAGAACAAATTATTATTTACAATGACAGCCTACCCAGGCCAAGCCCTAATCCGGACAACGCTGGGCCAATTGTACGCCGCCCAATCCCGATTGGTTGTGATACAGCTTGGAATGGACACCTCTAGCACTGAGATGAAGTGCCTTAGACCGTTGCACCACTCAGGAGGCCATTAAAGACCCATCATGGTCCAAACACACCCACAATCGTGAAGAGGGCACAACAATGCCTCTTCTCCCTCAGGAGGCTGAAACAAAAAGATTTGGCATGGGCCCTCAGATCCTCAAAATGTTCAACAGCTGCACCATTGAGAGCATCTTGACTGTCTGCACCATCGCTTGATATGGCAATTGCTCGGCATCCGGCCGCAAGGTACTACAGAGGGTAGTAGTGCGTACGGCCCACTACATCACTGGGGCTGAGCTCCCAGTGATGGAGCACGCATCAGCAACCACTGCTAATGAAGTCACTGAAACCCTTTACAAAGAGTTGCAGTCTGTTTCGGAATGGGTGGCCAGTAATAAACTGGTCCTGAACATCTCTAAAACTAAGAGCATTCATTGTACTGTATTTGGTACAAATCAATACCAAAGTTCAAGACCTCATCTGAATCTGGTAATGAATGGTGTGGCTGTTGAACAAGTTGAGGAGACTAAATGACTTGGCATTACCTTAGATTGTAAACTGTCATGGTCAAAACATATAGATTCAATGGTTGTAAAGGTGGGGAGATGTCTGTCCATAATAAAGAGATGCTCTGCTTTTTTGACACCACACTCCAAAAAGAAAGTCCCGCAGGTTCTAGTTTGATCTTACCTTGATTATTGTTCAGTCGTGTGGTGAGTGCTGCAAGGAAAGACCTAGTTAAGCTGCAGCTGGCCCAAAACAGAGAGACTGACTGCATCACTTCTTCTTTATAAGAAGCATTAATGTGTGGAAAATGTCATTGTTTTCATAGTCAACATACACACAGCTCTGACACACACACTTACCCCACCAGACATGCCACCAGGTGTCTGTTCACAGTCCCCAAATCCAGAACAAATTCAAGAAAGCGTACAGTATAATATAGAGCCATTATTGCATGGAACTCGGTTCCATCTCATATTGCTCAAGTGAACTGCAAACCTGGTTTCAAAAAACGAATAAAGCAACACCTCACGGCACAAGGCCTCTCCCCTATTTGACCTAGATAGTTTGTGTGTATGTATTGATATGTAGGCTACGTGGTGCCTTTAAAAAAAAAATGGATGGAGTTCTTTCCTTTAGCTGTTCTTGTCTATTAATGTTCTATATTATGTCATGTTTTGTGTGGAACCCAGTTAATGCAACAGTTAATGGGGATCCTAATAAAATACCAAATACCTCTGATCCCCTCCCCTGAATTCATTCAGTTGTACAACTGACTAGGCATCCCCCTTTCCTCTTCCTTTCCCTTCCTCCCCACTTCTCTCCTCTAGATGGGTCTGGTACAGTGGTTGAAGGGCCAGTTCTTGTGTCATCTGGTCATCTGCTATGGGTTCTTTGTCAGCGGTCTCCTGATCAACCTATTACAGATCTGCACTCTGCCCCTCTGGCCAATCAACAAGCAGCTGGCCAGGAGGATCAACTGTAAACTGGGATACTCCCTCACCAGCCGTGAGTAGGATCTATTCTACTGTTCTTTACTTCCACTGTTCTTTACTTCTACTGCAGGCCTTCTCTTGGCCTGAAATACAAACCGAATATCGCTCTCTTTCCCTATTGTTTCACTTCACTGATTTAAAGGGTAAATCTCAGGCTCAGACACGAGGTATGTGGCAGGAATCTCAAACAATCACAGATTATAAAGGGAAAGCCAGCCACGTTGCAGACACTGACGCCTCACTTCCGAACAAACTAAACACCTTTGCCCTCTTCAAGGAAAAAACGGAGCCGCGGAAGTGGACCACCAGCTCTAACGAGGACAGTGAGCTCTCGTTCTCCGTGGTCGACGTGAGTAAGACATTTAAGCGTGTTAACCATTGCAAGGCTGCCGGTCCAGACGGCATCCCAAGCCGCGTTCTCAGAGCATGTGTAGACCAGCTGGCTGGGTTGTTTACGGATATATTCAATATCTTCCTATCCCAGTCTGTTGTCCCCGCTTGCTTCAATATGTCCACCATTGTTCCTTTACTCAAGAGAGCAAAAGTAACTGAACTAAATTACTATTGTTCAGTAGCACTCACTTCTGTCATCATGAAGTGTTTTGACAGGCTAGTTAAGGATCATATCACCTCCACCTTATCCGGCACCCTAGACCACACTACAATTTGCGTACCGCCCCAACAGATCCACGGATATGCACTGTCCTATCCCTTCTGGACAAGAGGAATACCTACGTATGTAAGAATGCTGTTCATTGACTTCAGCTCAGCCTTCAACACCATAGTGCCCTCCAAGCTCATCAATAAGCTCGAGGCCCTGGATCTGAATCCCACCTTGTGCAACTGGGTCCTGGACTTCCTGACCGACCTACCCCAGGTGATGAAGTTTGGCAAAAACACACTGATCCTCAACACGTGGGCCCCACAAGGTTACGTGCTCAGCCCCCTTCTGTACACCCTGTTCATCCATGACTGCATGGCCATGCACATCCCTAACCCCATCATCAAGTTTGCTGACGAAACAAAAGTGGTAGGTCTGATTACCAACAACAAGACCGCCTACAGGGAGGAGGTGAGGGCCCTGGCGGAGTGGTGCCAGGTTAAACAACCTCTCCCTCAACGCCAACAAAACAAAGGAGCTGATTGTTGACTTCAGGAGGCAGCAGAGGGAGCACGCCCCCATCCACATTGACGGGGAGAGGGTGAAATGCTTCAAGTTCCTCTGTGTGCACATCACTGACAACCTGAAATGGTCCAACCACACAGACAGTGTGGTGAGAAGGCGCAACAGCGCCTCTTCAACCTCAGCAGGGTGAAGAAATTTCGCTTAGCCCCCCAAGCCACAGACTGTTCACCCCGCTACCATCTAGAAGGCAGAGACCATACATGTGTATCAAAGCTGGGACAGAGAATCTGAAAAGTCAGCTTCTATCTCCAGGCCATCAGACTGTAAAATAGTCACCTCTAGCCGACCTCCACCCAGTACCCTGCCCTCAACTTAGTCACTGTTCCTAGCTGGCTACCACCCAATACAATACCCTGCACCTTAGAGACTGCTGCCCTAAGTAGTCATTGAACACTGATTTAATAACGGGGTGGTATGAGCCATGAATTCTGATACCACAGGTATGACAAAATGTTTAGTTTTGCTGCTCTAATTATGTTGGTAACCAGTTTCTGTTTTGATGTCTTTACTATTATTGCGATTGATGAGAGAGAAATAAATTACCTGGACTGATGCATTACACACAGACTTATACACAAAGCCTACAGATCGCAATACCCTGCTATGTGTGGATAGTATGCATCCTCTTCCCCTCAAGAATGGTCTACCATATAGCCAGTCTTGCAGGGTTAAACGAACCTGTGGCCACCAGACAGATTTTGACAGCAATGCTAAAAAAAATGACAGAAATTGAAAATGAGAGGCTACAAGGACAAAACTCTTGATGCTGCAATGATGAAAATAACTCGAAGAGGAATTACTAAACTCAACCAAAGAAGAAAAACAACGCAACCGTCTTAAGTACACCAAGAGTTCGGAGAAAATGAACGCAATCCTGAAAAAGCACTGGCATATTCTACAATGAGACAAAAAAATTGCACACCTCTTCAAGGATCCCCACTGGTGGTCTACTAGGTGTGGTTGCTATATTGGAGATCGCTTGGTGAGATCTGACCTGCCCCCTGAGCCCACTCAGACACTCAAATCAAATCGAAATGTATTTGTCACATGCGCCGAATACAACAAGTGTAGACTTACTGTGAAATGCTTACTTATAAGCCCTTAACCAAAAGTGCAGTTCAAGAAGAGTTAAGAAAATATTTACCAAATAAACCAAAGTAAAAAATAATAAAAAGTAACACAATAACGAGGCTATATACCGAGTCAGTGTGCGGGGGTACAGGTTAGAGATAATTTGTACATGTAGGTAGGGGTGAAGTGACTATGCATAGATAATAAACAGCGAGTAGCAGGGGTCAATGTAATAGTCCGGTGGCCATTTGATTATTTGCAGTATTATAGCTTGGGGGTAGAATTTGTTATGGAGCCTTTTAGTCTTCAACTTGGCGCTCCGGTACCGCTTTCCGTGCCATAGCAGAGAAAACGGTCTATGTCTTGGGTGACTAGAGTCGCTGACAATTTTATTGGCTTTCCTCTGACACCGCCTATTATATAGGTCCTGGATTGCAGGAAGCTTGGCCCCAGTGATATACTGGGCCGTATGTACTACCCTCTATAGTGCCTTATGGTCAGATGCAGAGCAGTTGCCATACCAGGTGGTGATGCTACCGGTCAGGATGCTCTGGATGGTGCAGCTATAGAACTTTTGGAGGATCTGGGGACCCATGCCAAATCTTTTCAGTCTCCTGAGGGGGGAAAAGATTTAGTTGTGCCCTCTTCACGACTGTCTTGGTGTGTTTGGACCATGATAGATCGTTGGTGACGTGGACACCATGGAACATGAAATTTTCGACCTGCTCCACTACAGCCTCGTTGATGTTTCCTGTAGTCCCCAATCAGCTCCTTTGTCTTGCTCACGTTGAGGGAGAGGTTGTTGTTCTGGCACCAAACTGTCAGTTCTCTGACCTCCTCCTTATAGGCTGTCTCATCGTTGTCGGTGATTATGCCTACCACTGTTAAGCAAACATCATTAAGCAAATTTAATGATGGTGTTGGAGTCGTGTTTGGCCACGCAGTCGTGGGTGAACAGGGAATACAGGAGTGGATTACGTACACACCCCTGAGGGGCCCCAGTGTTGAGGATCAGCGTGGTGGACGTGTTGTTGCCTATCCTTACCACCTGGGGGCGGTCCATCATGAAGTCCAGGATCCAGTTGCAGAGGGAGGTGTTCAGTCCCATGGTCCTTAGCTTAGTGATGAGCTTTGTGGGCACTATAGTATTGAATGCTGGGCTGTAGTCAATGAACAGCATTCTCACATAGGTGTTCCTTTTGTCCAGGTGGGAAAGGGTAGTGTGGAGTGCGATTGCATCTGTGGATCTGTTGGGGCGGTATGCGAATTGGAGTGGGACTAGGGTATCTGGGAGGATGCTGTTGATGTGAGCCATGACCAGCCTTTCAAAGCACTTCATGGCTACTGACATGAGTGCTACGGGGCGGTAATCATTTAGGCATGTTACCTTCGCTTCCTTGGGCACAGGGACTATGGTGGTCTGCTTGAAACATGTAGGTATTACAGACTCTGTTGACAATGTCAGTGAAGACACTTGCCAGTTGGTCTGCGCATACTTTGAGTACACATCCTGTAATCCAATTGGCCCCACGGCTTTGTGAATGTTGACCGGTTTAAAAGTCTTGCTCACATTGGCTACCAAGAGCATTATCACACAGTCATCCAGAACAGCTGGTGCTCTCGTGCATGCTTCAGTTTTGCTTGGCTCAAAGTGAGCATAAAAGGCATTTAGCTAGTCTGGTAGGCTAGCGTCACTGGGCAGCTCGCAACTGGCTTTCCCTTTGTAGTCCGTAATAGTTTTCAAGCCCTGCCACATCCGACGAGCGTCCGAGCCGGTGTAGTAGGATTCAATCTTAATCCTGTATTGATGCTTTGCTTGTTTGATGGATCATCTGAGGTCATAGCAGGATTTCTTATAGGCGTCCGGATTAGTGTCCCGCTCCTTGAAAGCGGCAGCTCTAGCGTTTAGCTCGATGCGGATGTTGCCTGTAATCCATGGCTTCTGGTTGGGATATGTACGTATGGTCACAGTGGGGATGATGTCGTCGATGCACTTATTGATGAAGCCGATGACTGAGGTGATGTACTCCTTAATGCCATTGGATGAATCCCGGAACATATTCCAGTCTGTGCTAGCAAAACAGTCCTGTAGCGTAGCATTCGCGTCATCCGACCACTTCAGTATTGTGCGAGTCACTGGTACTTCCTGCTTTAGTTTTGGTTGTAAGCAGGAATCAGGATGACATAATTATGGTCAGATTTGCCCATCTCTGCCGGGGAGAGCTTTGTATGCATCTCTGTGTGTGTGTGGAGTAAAGGTGGTCTAAAGTTGTTGTTTTTTTCTCTGGTTGCATGTGACATGCTGGTCAAATTTTTGTAAAACTTAAGTTTGCCTGCATTAAAGTCCCTGGCCACTAGGAGCGCCGCTTCTGGGTGAGTATTTTCTTTTTTGCTTATGGCCTTATAGAGTTGGTTGAGTGCGATCTTAGTGCAAGCATTGGTCTGTGATGGTAAATAGACGGCTACGTATAATATAGATAGTGTGGTCTACAGCTTATCATAAGGTACTCTACCTCAGGCGAGCAATACCTCGAGACTTATTTAGTATTAGACATTGCGCACCAGCTGTTATTGACAAAAAGACACACACACCCATCCCTCGTCTTACCAGACGTAACTTGAAAACCACTCCAGCTCTATATTATCCGTGTCGTCGTTCAGCCACGACTAGGTGTAACATAAGATATTATAGTTTTTAATGTCCCGTTGGTAGGATAATTGTAATTGTGGTCATCCATTTTATTTTCCAACAGTTGCATGTTAGCAAGTAGAATTGATGGCATTGGGAGTTTACTAGCTCGCCTACAGATTCTCAAAAGGCAGCCTGATCTGTGTCCTCTTTTCCTTCATCTTTTCTTCACACATGACGGGTCTCCGGGCCTGTTCCAGTGAAAGCAGTATATCTTTCTCCTCTGACTCGTTAAAGGAAAAAGCTTCTTCCAGTTCGTGGTGAGTAATCCCAGTTCTGATGTCCAGAAGTTATTTTCGGCCATAAGAGACGGTAGCAGCAACAATATGTAGAAAATAAGTTAAATACGTTACAAACAACGTTAAAAAACGAATAAAATAGCACTTGGTTATGGCCATGTAAAACAGTCAGCCATCCTCTTCGGCGCCATCTTACTCTTGACACCCATTCCAAATGGGAACTACAAATGTGGCTCATGCGCACAGTGCAAAAGCACTTTAAAAACATCCTTCTTCAGACACTCACATACAGGTAGATTTTCCCTTAGTCTTGTATGTGATGATCAATCTCATTACCTGTTCATGTGAGAAAGCCTACGTAGGACAAACGAAAGACAATTTCAAAAATGCATAGTTGAACACCGCAGCTCAGTCAGGTGTAAGAACGTTGACTATCCAGTAGCAGCTCACTTTGTTGAAGCTAACCATCCTATCTCCTCCCTCATACACAGGCATTGAGCATGTTGCTCTACCAAGGAGAGGAGGTAACCAAATCAAATTTACATCAGCTGATATCTCAAAGTGCTGTAGAGAAACCCAGCCTAAAACCCCAAACAGCAAGCAATGCAGGTGTAGAAGCACGGTGGCTAGGAAAAACTCCCTAGAAAGGCCAAAACCTAGGAAGAAACCTAGAGGGGAACCAGGCTATGAGGGGTGGCCAGTCCTCTTCTGGCTGTGCCGGGTGGAGATTATAACAGAACATGGCCAAGATGTTCATAAATGACCAGCATGGTCAAATAATAATAATCACAGTAGTTGTCGAGGGTGCAACAAGACAGGAGAAGTACTCCAGATATAACAGGCTGACCCTAGCCCCCCGACACACAAACTACTGCAGCATAAATACTGGAGGCTGAGACAGAAGGGGTCAGGAGACACTGTGGCTCCATCCGATGATTCCCCCGGACAGGGCCAAACAGGCAGGATATAACCCCACCCACTTTGCCAAAGCACAGCCCCCACACCACTAGAGGGATATCTTCAACCACCAACTTACCATCCTGAGACAAGGCCGAGTATAGCCCACAAAGATCTCCGCCACGGCACAACCCAAGGGGGTGCGCCAACCCAGACAGCAAGATCACGTCAGTGACTCAACCCACTCAAGTGACGCGCCCCTCCCAGGGACGGCATGGAAGAGCACCAGTAAGCCAGTGACTCAGCCCCTGTAATAGGGTTAGAGGCAGAGAATCCCAGTGGAGAGAGGGGAACCGGCCAAGCAGAGACAGCAAGGGCAGTTTGTTGCTCCAGAGCCTTTCCATTCACCTTCACACTCCTGGGCCAGACTACACTCAGTCATATGACCTACTGAAGAGATGAGTCTTCAGTAAAGACTTAAAGGTTGAGACCGAGTCTGCGTCTCTGACATGGGTAGGCAGACCATTCCATACAAATGGTGTTCTATAGGAGAAAGCCTTGCCTCCAGCTGTTTGCTTAGATATTCTAGGGATAATTAGGAGGCCTGCGTCTTGTGACCGTAGCATACGTGAAGCCGTATTTAACTGAAGTTTATTTAGTGCTTTATCCGGGTAGCCGGAAAGTAGAGCATTGCAGTAGTCTAACCTAGAAGTAACAAAAGCATGGATACATTTTTCTGCATCATTTTTGGACAAAGTTTCTGATTTTTGCAATGTTACGTAGATGGAAAAAAGCTGTCCTTGAAACAGTCTTGATATGTTCGTCAAAAGAGAGATCAGGGTCCAGAGTAACGCCGAGGTCCTTCACAGTTTTATTTGAGACGACTATACAACCATCAAGATTAATTTTCAGGTTCAACAGAAGATCTTTGTTTCTTGGGACCTAGAACAGCATCTCTGTTGACATTGAGATCCTGCTACTACAAAGGGAGGCTTACTGAATATCTTGTCTAAAAACATTGACCCCTATTGGTAGAATATTCACTGATCTCAGGCCACAATTATCTCTTTGAATAGGTCTTATAAATGGTTATATTCTTTCTACAGTTTATCAGCATACTCCCAAAAATGTTCCCCCAGTTGATGATGCTTATGGTTGAACCAAAAGATCACAATTGTTAAATATAAAATATGAAACTTTGTCTTTCCTTGTCTCACCGCGCACCAGCGACCCCTGTGGCGGGCTGGGCACAGTGTGCGCTAACCAAGGTTGCCAGGTGCACGGTGTTTCCTCCGACACATTGGCTGGCTTCAGGGTTGGATGTGCGCTGTGTTAAGAAGCAGTGCGGCTTGGTTGGGTTGTGTATCGGAGGACGCATGCCTTTCAACCTTCGTCTCTCCTGAGCCTGTACGGGAGTTGTAGCGATGAGACAAGGGAGAAAAAAATGAACAAATCTATGTTGATGCTAATATTATTATTATTATTAGTTTTTTTTTACCCATTTTTCTCCCTAATTTCGTGGTATCCAATTGTTTTTTTTAGTAGCTACTATCTTGTTACATCTCGCTACAACTCCCGTACGGGCTCGGGAGAGACGAAGGTTGAAAGGCATGACAAACTGTTTTTTAACAGTTTCACTCAATTAATTCTAATTCCCTTAATAATCATGACACACCCCTCACTATTGTCACTATTTGTCTACACAATCTGGTTCAAGCATTCATGACATTACCCTGAAGGCACAGTGATGCGGAAACATTGGTGATTTACCTAATACATTACAGGGAGTTTATATATAGTGTGTGCAACTCTATTTATTTTTTATAGCTTGGAGCTATACATTTTTTTTTACACCTGCAAAATATGTGTACGCCACCAATAAAATTGGATTTAATCTGCAGTTCAAACAAAAACAAAGTGGCCACCCCGCCATTGTTTTGGTAAAAAGCTGAGGGATGGTAGTTCATGACCATCCATGAAATCAAAATTATAGTTTCAACCATCTTTTGAGGATATGCTGTTTGTTTCCAATTGCATTGTTTACAGAGTAAAAAAAAAAGGTGTATATTTTGGATTTTGGTGGGGATCGACAGTTGAACCAAGCCCGAGGTATTTGTGTTATATTCTTCAAGAATCAATGGGTATGTATCTCCCATTTAAAAGTTGTAAAAAATTGTGCCAATTGCAGATTGCCCCTTTAAGTGCACTGATGCTGCAGGAGGGCTATGCTCTCTAACATTGTGCAATAACTGCAATGCAAAGTCACTGTACCTGCTGACAGGTATATTTTATATGATATATTTTATTTATATATATTATTATTTACACTTTTCTCTGTTATGCTACGTGTATTCCTCAGAATCTGTGGCTCTCTTAGAGTGGTGGTCTGGCACTGAAGTCACGCTCTACACAGACCCAGAGAACTACCAACTCTACGGTAAAGAGAATGCCATCGTCGTCCTCAACCACAACTTTGAAATAGACTTTCTGTGTGGCTGGACCTTCTGTGAACGATTCGGGGTCCTTGGGGTAAGAGAACAGGGCGCTTTCTCGATTAATCGATCTCAGATTCCTTGCATTCTCTCTCCTTGGACCTTCTCATCCAATACTGTTGAGAAGGTGAGGAAGGTGGGAAGCAAGGAATTGCTTGAGAAAAGACCCAGATTTTCTGAAGTTCTTTGATGCCCTCTGTACTCAAACACATGAACAATCTTTCACTTTCCAGGCCTCCAAATGTTTAGCCAAGAAAGAGTTGTCGTACCTGCCTGTGATTGGCTGGATGTGGTACTTCCTGGAGATGGTGTTTATTAAGAGGAAGTGGGAGGAAGATAAGAGCAACTTTGTCCAGAGTCTTCAGAACCTACGGGATTACCCTGAGAACTTCTGGGTGAGCCATCAATCAACCAACCAACTAGTAAAGTAATTAATCAATCAGTCAATCAGTAATGACACTTAATAGTCCAAAGTTGATTAAGACATGTATAGTTCATGAGAGGATGTGGTCTTTTTAAATTCCTTATTCCAGCTTTCTTCACAACTAACATGAGTATGTAGTTTGGTTGTTCTAAAAGATTGCATTGATTGACACAATCAATAGTATGTCACGAGTCTAGGACGGATAATAATGTGAGAATATAATGATACTCACCTTGTAAACATGAGCATGCAGGTTCATTGGTAAATCTAAACACAGTTTTGATGCTACAGTGAATCTCTAATTATGTGCCAGTTCTTGCTCCACTGTGAGGGAACACGCTTCACAGAGGAGAAGCATCGGGTCAGTATGGAGGTGGCAGAGAAGAAAAGCCTGCCCAAACTCAAACACCACCTCCTGCCCAGGACCAAGGGTTTCTGGGTAGCCGTCCAGAACCTCAGGGGGACAGGTGCGGAACCCTGTAGAGCTCCAGAATGACCAAACGCTACACGTCAAATTCATGAGCAGAGTTGGGGAGTGACTAATTACATGTAATCTGATTACATTAAAAACTGTAATCAATTAGGGTTCCAACAAAAATATTGTAATCAGATACTTAAAAAAAAAACTGGATTACTTCTTGGATTACTATTAAAATCCACAAGGATGTTCGTGAAAAGATTAATTGACAACTTTCTGTTTTCTCAATGATATTCAATTCAGCATTTAAAAAAGGTGCAAGTTTAAGTTTGTTCCACCTGGGTGAGTCTGACCCCAATAGTGCCCCAAAGAGCCCACTATGATGACACACCAAATTTGTTTGGTGGATCCTTTTTGTCTTCTTTGAATGGAAAGTAATCCAAAAGTAACTGAAAGTAATCAGATTGTTACTGATTGCAATTTTGGACAGGTAACGGATTAAATTTAGAAAGTAACACTACAGCGGAGTATTAGGGCCAAGTGAAGAGAAAAAATAAATAAGTGATGGGTGGTGGTACTGCTTTGCACAGATAGTGCTTTAAAAACTTGAAAAACTTTCACAATAACGTTTAAATACATTTTCGGGAATATTCAAAATACAATTTTGTTAATATTTTAATTAGAAAGTAGCAATATTTTGAGAATAAGGGGCAATATTTAGAGAATAAAGTCACAGTTGTATATGGTTATTAATTGCATGCCTTCCTGGCTCCCTGTTGCTGTGCGCACCACTGTTGAAATGCCTGAGATGACTGGTGAAACTACACTTTAAAATTGGCTTTAGTAACAAGGAAATCCTTGCTCTTTTAGAACATAATAACCACATTATTATAAGTATTAGAACCTGGAAGAGGTTGTGCCATGGTGGCGTGCACAGCAACAGGGAGCAAAGCAGACATGCAGTTAACCAAATCCCCTACTTTAATCTACTACTATGATCCCCTACTATAATCCCCTACTATAATATACAGTCGTGGCCAAAAGTTTTGAGAATGACACAAATATTAATTTTCACAAAGTCTGCTGCCTCAGTTTGTATGATGGCAATTTGCATATACTCCAGAATGTTATGAAGAGTGATCAGATTAATTGCAAAGTCCCTCTTTGCCATGCAAATGAACTGAATCCCCCAAAAACATTTCCACTGCATTTCAGCCCTGCCACAAAAAGACCAGCTGACATGTCAGTGATTTTCTCGTTAACACAGGTGTGAGTGTTGATGAGTACAAGGCTGGAGATCACTCTGTCATGCTGATTGAGTTCGGATAACAGACTGGAAGCTTCAAAAGGAGGGTGGTGCTTGGAATCATTGTTCTTCCTCTGTCAACCATGGTTACCCCCAAGGAAACACGTGCCGTCATTATTGCTTTGCACAAAAAGGGCTTCACAGGCAAGGATATTGCTGCCAGTAGGCTTCAGGGCGCCCAAGAAAGTCTAGCAAGCTCCAGGACCGTGTCCTCAAGTTGATTCAACTGCGGGATCGGGGCATCACCAGTACAGAGCTTGCTCAGGAATGGCAGCAGGCAGGTGTGAGTGCATCTGCACACACAGTGAGGCAAAGAATTTTGGAGGATGGCCTGGTGCCAAGAAGGGCAGCAAAGAAGCCACTTCTCTCCAGGAAAAACCTCAGGAGCAGACTGATATTCTGCAAAAGGTACAGGGATTGGACTGCTGAGGACTGGGGTAAAGTCATTTTCTCTGATTAATCCCCTTTCCGATTGTTTGGGGCATTCGGAAAAAAGCTTGTCCGGAGAAGACAAGGTGAGCACTACCATCAGTCCTGTGTCATGCCAACAGTAAAGCATCCTGAGACCATTCATGTGTGGGGTTGCTGCTCAGCCAAGGGAGTGGGCTCACTCACAATTTTGCCTAAGAACACAGCCATGAATACAGAATGGTACCAACACATCCTCCGAAAGCAACTTCTCCCAACCATCCAGGAACATTTTGGCGACGAACAATGCCTTCTCCAGCATGATGTAACACATTGCCATAAGTCAAAAGTGATAACTAAGTGGCTCGGGGAAACAAAACATCGATATTTTGGGTCCATGGCCAGGAAACTCCCCAGATCTTAATCCCAGCATGCCAGGGCGGAATGCAGAGGTCTTGAAAAAGAAGGGTCAACACTGCAAATATTGACTCTTTGCATCAACTTCATGTAATTGTCAAAAGCCTTTGACACTTATGAAATGCTTGTAATTATACTTAAGTATTCCATTGTAACATCGGACAAACATCTAAAGACACTGAAGCAGCAAACTTTGGAAATTAATATTTGTGTCACTCTCAAAACTTTTGGCTACGACTGTACTACTATAATCTACTACTATAATCTTGAAATATAACTGCAATATTATTAACTTTATTTAAAAAAATTGGATTTATTCTTTAAATATTGCCAATTTATTCTCAAATGATCGCTGCTTTATTCTCGAAATATTGCTACTTAAGTACTATCCGTGCAATTACCACCACAAGCAAAAAAATTATCTTCACTTGGCCCTAATATGGGGGCGGCAGGTAGTCTACTGGTTAAGAGAGTTGGACCAGTAACCGAAAGGTTGCTGGTTTGAATCCCAGAGCCAGAAAGGTGTGAACATCTGATGTTATGCCCTTGAACAAGGCAGTTAACCTGCAGCCACAACTGACCCCCGGGTGCCGATAATGTGGACATTGATTATGGCAGCCCCCCGCACCTCTCTGATTCAGAGACACATTTCGGTTGAATGCATTCAGTTGTGCAACTGACTAGGTTAATACTCTTCCGTACAACCCTGCTCATGAGTGAATATCTAAGTATTATTTGTTTATATTTGTTTATATATTTTTAAATATATTCTCTGTTACCCCTTTAGTTGCTGCTGTGTACTGTTGTACATTAAATTTCAGAAACAACGAAACGCCAACCTTGTGGGGGGTTCTCAATGGGGAAAAGTATCATCCAGATTTATATGTAAGGTATGGATAATATGAATTCCTTTTAAACCTGCAATTTCTATCGCAAGTTGGGCAAGTGCTATGAGTGGGACCTGGAAGGGCCAATGGTTAGAGGCATAACTCACTGATCTCAAAGCTCACATTGTCTTATTGGACTGTTTGTTTTTACTGGACCATAAAGTTATTTTGAATTGGACAGCTAAAATAAATGTTTCCTTCTACATTTCTGTCTCAAGGAGAATCCCACTGGAGTCCATACCAGAGGATGAGGCTGAGTGTTCTGCCTGGCTTCATAAACTCTACCAGGAGAAGGTGGTGTTCTTATTGGGGAGAGGGATTACAATTCACTAACTATTGGTACAAGGTGCAGTTTGCATCTATTTGCTCATAAGGGATACAACACAAAGTACAAAGTTAAACTCTCTTAATTTATACTTTATCTTCATGTCAGTACCTACTCTTCACCCTTAAATTATAACTTTGTTCTGTCGCCAATGTTTAATTCAAACATTACACCAAGCACTTTCTCCGACCCGTATGTACATTAACTGATGAAAAATGGCCCTTTGGCCCCTGTTAGATTCATTTTGATTTGATATATTTGATTATTATAGTGTCATGCGTCTTTAACGATGCCCAGCCCAAATGGATAAGATTAGATGGTGCTTTGTCTGTTAGTCACAGATGTGTACTACGTACAGACATTCCCACTCCTGTTGAGCAGTTAGCAGGTGGAACTGTTTCCAATACTACAGTACATTGTACAGGGAATTGTCACCTTTTACACAGGCAACCCAATTACGGGCAAAATATCTGACTTGTCAAAAGATTGGGCTGACTTTGTAAACGCAGCTATAGTCATATTCACAGTACTCATGCTTTGAACAGGTTGCCACTGCAGTTGTCTGCATTGAATGATTGTGGTCATTCTATAAGAAGTTCCTATTAAACAAGACTATTGGAACTAAGACAGTTTGTCCTGGTTCTAGTGTGAGTAGGTAGTCAACCTTTATGGATAGTGGTGACAGGCCTACATGTCTCCTTTTGGATCAGTAGTCGTTCCTTTGTAGACCTCAGACTTCTATTCATCTAGGAAGGAGGGAGAGAGAGATGAAGTGGAATGAAAAGGGTTGCTTTATTTTTGAGCAGCCTGCTCTTGAGGACAGCAAGCACCAAGGACAAAGCTGAAACTCTCACTTACAATATCTTAATGTCAGTACCTACTCTTCACCCTTACATTGTTGTTCTGTCCCCAATGTTTAATTCAAACATTGCACCAAACACTTAATCACTTGCACAATCTGACCCGTTTGTACAGTAACTGACGTAAAATTGCCCTGGTTAGATGAAATTAGATTAGATAGTACTTCATAATACTTAATTGCACTGTTAGAGATCCACTACAAAAATACATGATATATATACAAGATCAGAGACCTACAGTTCATAAAACACACCCCTCCCGTCCCACTTTTTTTATGGTCATGGCTGTGAAGCCAGTTGTCTATGCTCCTGTTTGTAAGATAATTGATGTGGTCATGTATTGTTGTGCCAGGACAAGTTCCAGGAGGACTACAGCCAGACAGGGTGTTTCCCAGGCCCCAAAGTTACCCCACCATGCAGGCCCTGGGCCCTGATCAACTGGCTGGGCTGGACCTGCCTTCTCCTATACCCCCTCTGCCTCCTCCTGGTCCAGCTGGTCAACTCTGGGTCTATTCTCACCATCATGGCCACAGTGGCTTTCTGTGCTGCAGGTGGGTGTTATTGGAATATTTGATCAACTAGTGGCCCCCGAGACAAATGTGTTGCAAAAGTCACCAACCAGGCTACCTTTGGCGATAAGGGTCTCGATTCAATCCGTGCCACGAAAGATCTGCGTTGTAGTGTGATAGACATTTTAAAGGTAATTTACGGTTGGACCATCATATGTAGTGTTTACCTTGAATGCAGTCACGTTGCCTTTAAATTGCACTACAATAGATGTTCCGTGTTACAGATTGAATTGATCTCAAGGTGTACTTATTTGTACCTTCTCACTAAACTTAGCTATTAACCATCTAATCTTTGTCCAAATATTTGAAAGGCAGCAACCAAGTCTGATACTGATCAAGAGCTTGTTCCTTACTCTTGGAAAATAGTAAA
This sequence comes from Oncorhynchus tshawytscha, assembly GCF_018296145.1. Classification (NCBI taxonomy): domain Eukaryota; kingdom Metazoa; phylum Chordata; class Actinopteri; order Salmoniformes; family Salmonidae; genus Oncorhynchus; species Oncorhynchus tshawytscha. The sequence goes on from NC_056453.1 coordinate 32,010,528, forward strand.
TTATAATATTGCATGCCTTGTCATGAGCATGCCTGTAAATGCATTGGTACTAGCCCTTATCTCACGAATAATTCCATTGACAAACATCTACACTGGATGCTGTAACCACAAAGATGTCATATGGCCCTCAGCATGTTCAAGTCACTTTCTTCTCTATTCTCAGTGTCATTTGGTGTGCGCTGGATGATTGGACAGACAGAGATTAAGAGAAGCTCCAGCTATGGGGTCCCACTGAACAACAAATGAGGGGATGACCTTTTTAAAACTTCAATTTACAATTGCAAGATTTCTTGCCAGCACCAGAGCGTCACTCACATTACTAATCTGAGAACTACAGCACAGTTCACCTCAAACAGTTAAGAATTCATCCCAAGAAATACTTGGTAACTCGTCAGGGATAGCATTGAAGTCAATTCAAGCAGGACGGTTGACTGGTGCTGAAGTCTTGAGGGCACACCTGTCTGCTAATGGCAGTCTCATGTGGCCGTCTTCATCTTGTTGATACATGGGAATGTACTGAACCTATACAAAGCACAGAAACGTTCAGGGCATGCATCCAGCATCTTTGTTCAAGATGTATGACTAAAATTGGCACTGTTGTGACATGCACTTTTATTCGTTGTGATTTGATATGGACTCAATTGACAATGTTTATTTGCAATAAAATAAAGACCAAAGAAAGAAAGCTGTAAAACGCACCAGAGACCACTTTAGATTGATGCATTGTGTATGTGCAATTCATTCTATAAAGATCCTGTTATCATTACAATGCCATGTTTGATTAATCTAACCTTGACACACCATTTATTAAAAAAAGATTTATTAATATCGTTTGTACATAGCAAACAGAGCAGCAGAATGTATGTGTGTTCTCAGCAGCAGGGAGTGAGCGTGCAACTTTGTCTTCTCTCATTGGTTGGATATGCACCACCTGTCCATCAATCCATGCCTGAAGCCTATAGAATCCCGCCAACATCCCTGCACCCAAATGGCACACTATTCCCTATATAGTGCACTACTATTGACCAGGACCATTAGTGCACAGGGTGCCATTTGGGATGCACGATAGGCTTAAGCCCCACATTACCATTGGAATCGTTTCTTTCCTTCCTGGGCTCTCTACAGCCTTTGAGTGTTCATTTGCATGGTAATAGTTTCTTACAGTTGCAGCATCCCCTGCTTCTGTGCAATGAAGCTCACCTCATCAAACAAGGAAAGGCAAGACAATATCTGCCTCGACCAAACCTGGGGCAAATTCAGAAGGGCACAACATTGTAGAACAAACATGCCTCGGCATTTCTAGCTGCAATGTTCCACAACATGTCTACTGAACGAGACCCAGATATCTGAATTCCTCCCCTTAACTGTCCCCTAGTACTCACTGAAAGGGGAACAGTAAAAAAAAAGTGACAGCTTTATTTCCCCCTCCATTTCTTTAAAATGTCTTCTATCTTATCTTCACCAGTGAGAGAACAACAAGATGTGGCTATATTTATTACTCAAGCTTTACAATATTGTTTATACAAGGAAGGATCCAATGAACCAATCCTATTATTATAGTATGTACAATGCAATACATTCCCCGCTATCCCCGTCACTCGACTACAGGGTCATGTTCATTAGGACACAACGTAGCCAAAACTAAAACAAGCTGTTCTAATTGAACACGACCCAGGTGATCCATCGGAAATTATGTTATAAGAGTTCCTCAGTTTAGCTCCATGTGCCTGCAGTTATCGTTTCCTATGTTCACAAGCCCGTCTCTGGCCAACATCATGTACAGTAGTGCTATAGTTTGTAAACGTGACAGCCACAGGGTCCGTTCCCCCTCACTCACTCCTCATCTGTGCAAACCTAGGAATGAAAGACAGATGAGCTGTAGGTTAGTCTTCACATGTGATCTCCAAATTCCCCTTTAATCTAGACTACCATGTGACTGTCTGCATACATGCACTCTTCCCTTGCACTGAACTGTGTGCATGCATGTTTTGCCAATCTGGTACACAGGGGAAAAAGCTTATTTCAGAGTGAGAGGAGTTAAAATGTTGTTTGTGTAGAAGTAAAATATTAACACCACCATGCTTCTCAAAAAGATTTTGTAGGTAATTATAAGCACAAAGTTTAACTCAAAACATGAAAGTACCTAGAGGTGGGACTAAAAACCAAAAATGATCAACACCAACCATATATCATTCATTACGATAAGTAGCCTATACTAGAGAACAGTGAAGTTTGAAATGTAATACGATGGGTGATTGTTCATGTAACAATAGATGGCTACAACCATCAAACTAGAAATAGTAGTTTAAAGGATAATTGAACAAAAATGGTGCTTATTTATCTTTATCGCATCAATTCAGGCGATTTTTGTCCGTATGCCCGGCTCGAATAGTACCTCGTGTTCAATGTGTTCTATTAATTTTTTTTGTAATGAAATATGTAATGTTTCTGACCTTGACGAATGGGTGGTCTAGCAGTGTACTGGCAGTCCAGCGTTGTTTGGGCTCGCTCTCCAGACAGTGACCCAGGAAATCCTTCCCCTCTGTGGACAGCTTCTCTGGGATGGGGGGCTTGTGGCCCATACCCACCTTGTACATGATCTGAAAGTTGTGCTCGTACTCGTGCCACGGCCTCTGCATGGTGGGAGGAGACAGTCTCAAGATTATTCAAAACACAGACATTTCTTTTCAAACTGCTTAACTGCAGGCAAATGCACAGGGTTTAGATCATATATTTTGATGAGAAATCATAGCCTACATACAAAACAGAGTTTGGGAGGGACCGAGGATTGAAGAGGGACACAGAGAGAGAGAGACAGTGTGAGAAAAGAGGACATGCAATCTCTTGACATTTGTAAACAACCTTGAATGCCTGTAAAATAATGGATTTATACTTCCCCCGAAGCACTCACATAGTGATCATAGTAGTAGTAGTGACAGTAACAAGTAGTGGTTGTAGTAGTGGTAGTAGTGATACCAGTAATAGTAGTGGTGATCATAGTAATAGTGACAGTAACAAGTGGTTGTAGGAGTAGTAGTGGTGGTGATAGTAATAGTGGTGGTGATAGTAATAGTAGTAGTGATAGTGGCAGTGCTAGTAATAGAAATAGTGGTTGTAGTGGTGATAGTAGTAGTAATAATAATAAGTGGTAGTGATAATAGTAGGTGACAATAGTAGTAGTACCAGAAGTAATGATAGTAACAAGTGGTTGTAGTTATGCTAGTATTAGTGGTGCTACTAGTAGTGACAGTTGTGATAATAGTAAACAATAATAGTAGTGACAGTTGTGATGGTAGTAGTAGTGACAGTTGTGATAAGTAAAACAGTAGTAGTAGTGGTGATAATAGTAGAAGAAACAATAGTGGTTGTAGTAATAGTAGTAGTGGTGAAAGTATAATAATAATAAGTGGTACTAGGGATCGTAGTAGTACCAGTGCTACAAGTCAAATCAAATCATCAAATCAAATTTTATTTGTCACATACACATGGTTAGCAGATGTTAATGCGAGTGTAGCGAAATGCTTGTGCTTCTAGTTCCGACAATGCAGTAATAACGAGCAAGTAATCTAACTAACAATTCCAAAAAAAACTACTGTCATACACAGTGTAAGGGGATAAAGAATATGTACATAAGGATATATGAATGAGTGATGGTACAGAGCAGCATAGGCAAGATACAGTAGATGATATCGAGTACAGTATATACATATGAGATAAGTATGTAAACCAAGTGGCATAGTTAAAGTGGCTAGTGATACATGTATTACATAAGGATGCAGTCGATGATATAGAGTACAGTATCAACGTATGCATATGAGATGAACAATGTAGGGTAAGTAACATTATATAAGGTAGCATTGTTTAAAGTGGCTAGTGATATATTTACATCATTTCCCATCAATTCCCATGATTAAAGTGGCTGGAGTAGAGTCAGTGTCATTGACAGTGTGTTGGCAGTAGCCACTCAATGTTAGTGGTGGCTGTTTAACAGTCTGATGGCCTTGAGATAAAAGCTGTTTTTCAGTCTCTCGGTCCCAGCTTTGATGCACCTGTACTGACCTCGCCTTCTGGATGGCAGCTGGGTGAACAGGCAGTGGCTCGGGTGGTTGATGTCCTTGATGATCTTTATGGCCTTCCTGTAGCATCGGGTGGTGTAGGTGTCCTGGAGGGCAGGTAGTTTGCCCCCGGTGATGCGTTGTGCAGACCTCACTACCCTCTGGAGAGCCTTACGGTTGAGGGCGGTGCAGTTGCCATACCAGGCGGTGATACAGCCCGCCAGGATGCTCTCGATTGTGCATCTGTAGAAGTTTGTGAGTGCTTTTGGTGACAAGCCGAATTTCTTCAGCCTCCTGAGGTTGAAGAGGCGCTGCTGCGCCTTCCTCACGATGCTGTCTGTGTGAGTGGACCAATTCAGTTTGTCTGTGATGTGTATGCCGAGGAACTTAAAACTTGCTACCCTCTCCACTACTGTTCCATCGATGTGGATGGGGGGTGTTCCCTCTGCTGTTTCCTGAAGTCCACAATCATCTCCTTAGTTTTGTTGACGTTGAGTGTGAGGTTATTTTCCTGACACCACACTCCGAGGGCCCTCACCTCCTCCCTGTAGGCCGTCTCGTCGTTGTTGGTAATCAAGCCTACCACTGTTGTGTCGTCCGCAAACTTGATGATTGAGTTGGAGGCGTGCGTGGCCACGCAGTCGTGGGTGAACAGGGAGTACAGGAGAGGGCTCAGAACGCACCCTTGTGGGGCCCCAGTGTTGAGGATCAGCGGGGAGGAGATGTTGTTGCCTACCCTCACCACCTGGGGGCGGCCCGTCAGGAAGTCCAGTACCCAGTTGCACAGGGCGGGGTCGAGACCCAGGGTCTCGAGCTTGATGACGAGCTTGGAGGGTACTATGGTGTTGAATGCCGAGCTGTAGTCGATGAACAGCATTCTCACATAGGTATTCCTCTTGTCCAGATGGGTTAGGGCAGTGTGCAGTGTGGTTGAGATTGCATCGTCTGTGGACCTATTTGGGCGGTAAGCAAATTGGAGTGGGTCAAGGGTGTCAGGTAGGGTGGAGGTGATATGGTCCTTGACTAGTCTCTCAAAGCACTTCATGATGACGGATGTGAGTGCTACGGGGCGGTAGCCGTTTAGCTCAGTTACCTTAGCTTTCTTGGGAACAGGAACAATGGTGGCCCTCTTGAAGCATGTGGGAACAGCAGACTGGTATAGGGATTGATTGAATATGTCCGTAAACACACCGGCCAGCTGGTCTGCGCATGCTCTGAGGGCGCGGCTGGGGATGCCGTCTGGGCCTGCAGCCTTGCGAGGGTTAACACGTTTAAATGTCTTACTCACTTCGGCTGCAGTGAAGGAGACCGCATGTTTCCGTTGCAGGCCGTGTCAGTGGCACTGTATTGTCCTCAAAGCGGGCAAAAAGTTATTTAGTCTGCCTGGGAGCAAGACATCCTGGTCCGTGACTGGGCTGGGTTTCTTCCTGTAGTCCGTGATTGACTGTAGACCCTGCCACATGCCTCTTGTGTCTGAGCCGTTGAATTGAGATTCTACTTTGTCTCTGTACTGGCGCTTAGCTTGTTTGATAGCCTTGCGGAGGGAATAGCTGCACTGTTTGTATTCAGTCATGTTACCAGACACCTTGCCCTGATTAAAAGCAGTGGTTCGTGCCTTCAGTTTCACACGAATGCTGCCATCAATCCACGGTTTCTGGTTAGGGAATGACATCTTCAACGCACGTTCTAATGAACTCGCACACCGTATCAGCGTATTCGTCAATGTTGTTGTCTGACGCAATACGAAACATCTCCCAGTCCACGTGATGGAAGCAGTCTTGGAGTGTGGAGTCAGCTTGGTCGGACCAGCGTTGGACAGACCTCAGCGTGGGAGCTTCTTGTTTTAGTTTCTGTCTGTAGGCAGGGATCAACAAAATGGAGTCGTGGTCAGCTTTTCCGAAAGGGGGCGGGGCAGGGCCTTATATGCGTCGCGGAAGTTAGAGTAACAATGATCCAGGGTCTTTCCACCCCTGGTTGCGCAATCGATATGCTGATAAAATTTAGGGAGTCTGTTTTCAGATTAGCCTTGTTAAAATCCCCAGCTACAATGAATGCAGCCTCCGGATAAATCGTTTCCAGTTTGCAGAGAGTTAAATAAAGTTCGTTCAGAGCCATCGATGTGTCTGCTTGGGGGATATATACGGCTGTGATTATAATCGAAGAGAATTCTCTTGGTAGATAATGCGGTCTACATTTGATTGTGAGGAATTCTAAATCAGGTTAACAGAAGGATTTGAGTTCCTGTATGTTTCTTTCATCACACCATGTCACGTTGGCCATAAGACATACGCCCCCGCCCGTCTTCTTACCAGAAAGATGTTTGTTTCTGTCGGCGCGATGCGTGGAGAAACCCGCTGGCTGCACCGCTTCGGATTGCGTCTCTCCAGTTAGCCATGTTTCCGTGAAGCAAAGAACGTTACAGTCTCTGATGTCCCTCTGGAATGCTACCCTTGCTCGGATTTCATCAACCTTGTTGTCAAGAGACTGGACATTGGCAAGAAGAATGCTAGGGAGTGGTGCACGATGTGCCCGTCTCCGGAGTCTGACCAGAAGACCGCTTCGTTTCCCTCTTTTTCTGAGTCGTTTTTTTTTTGGTCGCTGCATGTGATCCACTCGGTTACACTGGTTGTAAGGCAGAACACAGGATCCGCACCGCGAAAAACATATTCTTGGTCGTACTGATGGTGAGTTGACGCTGATCTTATATTCAGTAGTTCTTCTCGGCTGTATGTAAAGAAACCTAAGATGACCTGGGGTACTAGTGTAAGAAATAACACGTAAAAAAACAAAAAACTGCATAGTTTCCTAGGAACGCGAAGCGAGGCGGCCATCTCTGTCGGCGCCGGAAGTAGTAGTGGTGATAAGTGATAGCAATATAAACAATAGTGGTTGTAGTGGTAGTGATAACAGTAGTAAACTCAGCAAGAAAGAAACTTCCTTTCACTGTCAACAGCGTTTATTTTCAGCAAACTGAACAAGTTCCACAGATGTGTGTCTAAGAGAAACTGAATAATAACACAGAACGAGCAGTATGGCTGGTGGCATTGTCATGCTGGAGGGTCATGTGGTACCCTTCCTGCAGGCTCATCCTGATATGAGGGAGGATGTCGTCTTCCCTGCAACACACAGCGTTGAGATTGCCTGCAATGACAAGCTCAGTCCGATGATGCTGTGACACACCGCCCCAGACCATGACGGACACTCCACCTCAATCAATTCCGCTCCAGAGGACAGGCCTCGGTGTAACGCTCATTCCTTCGATGATAAACACGAATCCAACCATCCCCCATGGTGAGACAAAACCGCGACTCGTCAGTGAAGAGCACTTTTTGCCAATCCTGTCTGGTCCAGCAACGGTGGGTTTGTGCCCATAGGCGACGTTGTTGCCGGTGATGTCTGGTGAGGACCTGCCTTACAACAGGCCTACAGGCCTTCAGTCCAGCCTCACAGCCTATTGCGGACAGTCTGAGCACTGATGGAGGGATTGTGTGTTCCTGGTGTAACTCGGGCAGTTGTTGCCATCCTGTACCTGTCCTGCAGATGTGATGTTCGGATGTACCGATCCTGTGCAGGTGTTGTTAAACGTGGTCCTGTCTCCCTGTAGCGCTGTCTTAGGCGTCTCAGTACGGACATTGCAATTTATTGCCCTGGCCACATCTGCAGTCCTCATGCCTCCTTGCAGCATGCCTAAGGCACGTTCATGAGCACATTCATGCAAATGAGCATCCTGGGCACCTTTTATTTTGGTGTTTTTCTGAGTCAGAAAGGCCTCTTTAGTGTCCTAAGTTTTCAAAACTGTGACCTTAAATGCCTACCGCCTTTAAGCTGTTAGTGTCTTAACGAACATGCACCTGTGGAACGGTTGTTAAATGGTTCAATGAACAAGCATGGGAAACAGTGTTTAAACCCTTTACAATAATGAAGGTCTGTGAAGTTATTTGGATTTTTACGAATCATCTTTGAAAGACAGGGTCTTGAAAAGTGGACATTTATTTTTTTGCAGAGTTAAGTAGCAGCGATAGCGGCAGCGATAGCGGCAGCGATAGCGGCAGCGATAGCGGCAGCGATAGCGGCAGCGATAGCGGCAGCGATAGCGGCAGCGATAGCGGCAGCAATAGCGGCAGCAATCGCGGCAGCGATAGCGGCAGCGATAGCGGCAGCGATAGCGGCGGCAGCAATAGCGGCGGCAGCAATAGCGGCGGCAGCAATAGCGGCGGCAGCAATAGCGGCGGCAGCAATAGCGGCGGCAGCAATAGCGGCGGCAGCAATAGCAGCGGCAGCAGTAGCAGCAGCAGCAGCAGCAATAGTAATAGCAGCAGCAGCGATAGCAGGTAGCAGCAGCAGCAGCGATAGCAGTAGCAGCAGCAGCGATAGCAGCAGCAGCAGCAGCAGTAGCAGCAGCAGCAATAGCAGCAGCAGCGATAGCAGCAGCAGCGATAGCAGCAGCAGCGATAGCAGCAGCAGCAATAGCAGCAGCAGCAATAGCAGCAGCAGCAATAGCAGCAGCGATAGCAGCAGCAGCAGCAGCAGCGATAGCAGCAGCAGCAGCGATAGCAGCAGCAGCAGCGATAGCAGCAGCAGCAGCGATAGCAGCAGCAGCAGCGATAGCAGCAGCAGCGAGCAGCAGCAGCAGCGATAGCAGCAGCAGCAGCGATAGCAGCAGCAGCAGCAGCAGCGATAGCAGCAGCAGCGGCGATAGCAGCAGCAGCGGCGATAGCAGCGGCGATAGCAGCGGCGATAGCAGCAGCAGCGGCGATAGCAGCGGCGATAGCAGCGGCGATAGCAGCAGCAGCGGCGATAGCAGCAGCAGCGGCGATAGCAGCAGCAGCAGCGATAGCAGCAGCAGCAGCGATAGCAGCAGCAGCAGCGATAGCAGCAGCAGCAGCGATAGCAGCAGCAGCAGCGATAGCAGCAGCAGCAGCGATAGCAGCAGCAGCAGCGATAGCAGCGATAGCAGCAGCAGCGATAGCAGCAGCAGCGATAGCAGCAGCAGCGATAGCAGCAGCGATAGCAGCAGCAGCGATAGCAGCAGCAGCGATAGCAGCAGCAGCGATAGCAGCAGCGATAGCAGCAGCGATATAGCAGCAGCAGCACTAGCAGCAGCAGCGTAATAGCAGCAGCAGCAGTGATAGCAGCAGCAGTAGTGATAGCAGCAGCGATAGCAGCAGCAGTAGCGATAGCAGCAGTAGTGATAGCAGCAGCGATAGCAGCACTAGTGATAGCAGCAGCGATAGCAGCACTAGTAATAGCAGCAGCGATAGCAGCACTAGTAATAGCAGCAGCGATAGCAGCACTAGTAATAGCGATAGCAGCACTAGTAATAGCGATAGCAGCAGCACTAGTAATAGCGATAGCAGCAGCACTAGTAATAGCAGCAGCAGCACTAGTAATAGCAGCAGCAGCACTAGTAATAGCAGCAGCAGCACTAGTAATAGCAGCAGCAGCACTAGTAATAGTAATAGCAGCAGCAGCAGCAGCACTAGTAATAGTAATAGCAGCAGCAGCACTAGTAATAGTAATAGCAGCAGCAGCACTAGTAATAGTAATAGCAGCAGCAGCACTAGTAATAGTAATAGCAGTAATAGTAATAGCAGCAGCAGCACTAGTAATAGCAGCAGCAGCACTAGTAATAGCAGCACTAGTAATAGCAGCACTAGTAATAGTAATAGCAGCAGCACTAGTAATAGCAGCAGCAGCACTAGTAATAGCAGCAGCAGCACTAGTAATAGCAGCAGCAGCACTAGTAATAGCAGCAGCAGCACTAGTAATAGCAGCAGCAGCACTAGTAATAGCAGCAGCAGCACTAGTAATAGCAGCAGCAGCACTAGTAATAGCAGCAGCAGCACTAGTAATAGCAGCAGCAGCACTAGTAATAGTAATAGCAGCACTAGTAATAGTAATAGCAGCACTAGTAATAGTAATAGCAGCAGCAGCACTAGTAATAGTAATAGCAGCAGCACTAGCACTAGTAATAGCAATAGCAGCAGCAGCACTAGCACTAGTAATAGCAATAGCAGCAGCACTAGCACTAGTAATAGCAATAGCAGCAGCACTAGCACTAGTAATAGCAATAGCAGCAGCAGCACTAGCACTAGTAATAGCAATAGCAGCAGCAGCACTAGCACTAGTAATAGCAATAGCAGCAGCACTAGCACTAGCAATAGTAATAGCAGCAATAGTAATAGTAATAGCAGCAGCACTAGCACTAGTAATAGCAATAGCAGCAGCAGCACTAGTAATAGCACTAGTAATAGTAATAGCAGCAGCAGCACTAGTAATAGCAATAGCAGCAGTAATAGCACTAGTAATAGCAATAGCAGCAGCAGCACTAGTAATAGCAATAGCAGCAGCAGCACTAGTAATAGCAATAGCAGCAGCAGCACTAGTAATAGCAATAGCAGCAGCAGCACTAGTAATAGCAATAGCAGCAGCAGCACTAGTAATAGCAATAGCAGCAGCAGCACTAGTAATAGCAATAGCAGCACAGCAGCACTAGTAATAGCAATAGCAGCAGCAGCACTAGTAATAGCAGCAGCAATAGCAGCAGCAGCACTAGTAATAGCAATAGCAGCACTAGTAATAGCAATAGCAGCACTAGTAATAGCAATAGCAGCACTAGTAATAGCAATAGCAGCACTAGTAATAGCAGCAGCAGCACTAGCAATAGCAGCAGCAGCACTAGTAATAGCAATAGCAGCAGCAGCACAGCAGCAGCTAGTAATAGCAAAGCAGCAGCAGCACTAGTAATAGCAATAGCAGCAGCACTAGTAATAGCAATAGCAGCAGCACTAGTAATAGCAATAGCAGCAGCACTAGTAATAGCAATAGCAGCAGCACTAGTAATAGCAATAGCAGCAGCAGCACTAGTAATAGCAATAGCAGCAGCAGCACTAGTAATAGCAGCAGCAGCAGCACTAGTAATAGCAGCAGCAGCAGCACTAGTAATAGCAGCAGCACTAGTAATAGCAGCAGCACTAGTAATAGCAGCAGCACTAGTAATAGCAGCAGCACTAGTAATAGCAGCAGCACTAGTAATAGCAGCAGCACTAGTAATAGCAGCAGCACTAGTAATAGCAGCAGCAGCAGCACTAGTAATAGCAGCAGCAGCAGCACTAGTAATAGCAGCAGCAGCAGCACTAGTAGTAGCAGCAGCAGCAGCACTAGTAAGCAGCAGCAGCAGCAGCACTAGTAGTAAGCAGCAGCAGCAGCACTAGTAGTAGTAGCAGCAGCACTAGTAGTAGCAGCAGCACTAGTAGTAGCAGCAGCACTAGTAGTAGCACTAGTAGTAGCAGCAGCAGCTAGTAGTAGCAGCAGCAGCACTAGTAGTAGCAGCAGCAGCAGCACTAGTAGCAGCAGCACTAGTAGTAGCAGCAGCACTAGTAGTAGCAGCAGCACTAGTAGCAGCAGCAGCAGCACTAGTAGTAGCAGCAGCACTAGCAGCACTAGTAGCAGCAGCACTAGTAAGCAGCAGCAGCACTAGTAGCAGCAGCAGCACTAGTAGTAGCAGCAGCACTAGTAGTAGCAGCAGCACTAGCAGTAGCAGCAGCACTAGCAGTAGCAGCAGCACTAGTAGTAGCAGCAGCAGCACTAGTAGTAGCAGCAGCACTAGTAGTAGCAGCAGCACTAGTAGCAGCAGCAGCACTAGTAGTAGCAGCAGCACTAGTAGTAGCAGCAGCGGCAGCACTAGTAGTAGCAGCGGCAGCACTAGTAGTAGCAGCGGCAGCACTAGCAGCAGCGGCAGCACTAGCAGCAGCGGCAGCAGCAGCAAGCAGCAGCAGCGGCAGCACTAGCAGCAGCGGCAGCACTAGTAGCAGCGGCAGCACTAGTAGCAGCGGCAGCACTAGTAGCAGCGGCAGCACAGCAGTAGCAGCGGCAGCACTAGTAGCAGCGGCAGCACTAGTAGCAGTAATAGTAATAGCAATAGCAGCAGCACTAGTAGCAGCGGCAGCACTAGTAGCAGCGGCAGCACTAGTAGCAGCGGCAGCACTAGTAGCAATAGCGGCAGCACTAGTAGCAGCGGCAGCACTAGTAGCAGCGGCAGCACTAGTAGCAGCGGCAGCACTAGTAGCAGCGGCAGCACTAGTAGCAGCGGCAGCACTAGTAGTAGCGCAGCAGCACTAGTAGTAGCGGCAGCACTAGTAGTAGCGGCAGCACTAGTAGTAGCGGCAGCACTAGTAGTAGCGGCAGCACTAGTAGTAGCGGCAGCACTAGTAGTAGCGGCAGCACTAGTAGTAGCGGCAGCACTAGTAGTAGCGGCAGCACTAGTAGTAGCGCAGCAGCACTAGTAGTAGCGGCAGCACTAGTAGTAGCGGCCAGCACTAGTAGTAGCAGCCGCACTAGTAGTAGCGGCAGCACTAGTAGTAGCGGCAGCACTAGTAGTAGCGGCAGCACTAGTAGTAGCGGCAGCACTAGTAGTAGCGGCAGCACTAGTAGTAGCGGCAGCACTAGCAGCAGCAGCACTAGTAATAGCGGCAGCACTAGTAGTAGCGGCAGCACTAGTAGTAGCGGCAGCACTAGTAGTAGCGCAGCAGCACTAGCAGCAGCAGCAGCACTAGTAGTAGCAGCAGCAGCAGCAGTAGTAGTAGCAGCAGCACTAGTAATAGCAGCAGCAGCAGCACTAGTAGTAGTAGCAGCAGCACTAGTAATAGTAGCAGCAGCACTAGCAGTAGTAGTAGCAGCAGCACTAGTAGCAGCAGCACTAGTAGTAGTAATAGCAGCAGCACTAGTAGTAGTAGCAGCAGCACTAGTAGTAGCAGTAGCAGCAGCACTAGTAATAGCAGTAGCAGCAGCAGCACTAGTAGTAGCAGCAGCAGCACTAGTAGCAGCAGCAGCACTAGTAGCAGCAGCACTAGTAGTAGCAGCAGCAGCACTAGTAGTAGCAGCACTAGCAGCACTAGTAGTAGCAGCAGTAGCAGCACTAGTAGTAGCAGCACTAGTAGCAGCAGCACTAGTAGTAGCAGCAGCACTAGTAGTAGTAGCAGCAGCAGCACTAGTAGTAGTAGCAGCAGCAGCACTAGTAGTAGTAGCAGCAGCAGCACTAGTAGTAGCAGTAGTAAGCAGCAGCAGCACTAGTAATAGCAGCAGCAGCACTAGTAGTAAGCAGCAGCAGCACTAGTAGTAGCAGCAGCAGCAGCAGTAGTAGCAGCAGCACTAGCAGTAGCAGCAGCACTAGTAGCAGCACAGCAGCAGCACAGCAGCAGCAGCAGCAGCAGCACTAGTAGCAGCAGCAGCAGCACAGCAGCAGCAGCTAGCAGCACTAGTAGCAGCAGCAGCAGCAGCAGCAGCACTAGTAGTAGCAGCAGCAGCAGCACTAGTAGTAGTACCAGCAGCAGCAGCAGTAGTAGTAGTAGCAGCAGCACTAGTAGTAGCAGCAGCAGCACTAGTAGTAGCAGCAGCAGCAGCACTAGTAGTAAGCAGCAGCAGCAGCAGCACTAGTAGCAGTAGTAGTAGCAGCAGCAGCAGCTAGTAGTAGCAGCAGCAGCAGCACTAGTAGTAGCAGCAGCAGCACTAGTAGCAGCAGCAGCAGCACTAGTAGTACAGCAGCAGCAGCACTAGTAGTAGCAGCAGCAGCACTAGTAGTAGCAGCAGCAGCAGCACTAGTAGTAGCAGCAGCAGCAGCACTAGTAGTAGCAGCAGCAGCACTAGTAGTAGTAGCAGCAGCACTAGTAGTAGTAGTAGCAGCAGCAGCAGCTAGTAGTAGCAGCAGCAGCACTAGTAGTAGCAGCAGCAGCACTAGTAGTAGCAGCAGCAGCACTAGTAGTAGTAGCACAGTAGTAGCAGCAGCAGCACTAGTAGCAGCAGCAGTAGTAGCAGCAGCAGCACTAGTAGTAGTAGCAGCAGCAGCACTAGTAATAGCAGCAGCAGCACTAGTAGTAGCAGCAGCAGCACTAGTAGTAGCAGCAGCACTAGTAGTAGTAGTGAGCAGCAGTAGCAGCAGTAGTAGTAGTAGTGATAGCAGCAGTAGTAGTAGTAGTAGTGATAGCAGTAGTAGTAGTAGTAGTGATAGCAGCAGTAGTAGTAGTAGTAGTGATAGCAGCAGTAGTAGTAGTAGTAGTAGTGATAGCAGCAGTAGTAGTAGTAGTGATAGCAGCAGTAGTAGTAGTAGTGATAGCAGCAGTAGTAGTAGTAGTGATAGCAGAAGCAGCAGTAGTCGTAGTGATAGCAGAAGCAGCAGTAGTCGTAGTGATAGCAGAAGCAGTAGTAGTGGTGATCGTAGTGGTAGTAATCGTAATAGTAGTGGTAGTGGTAATCATAGTAGTGGTAGTGGTGATCGTAGTCGTGGTAGTAGTGGTAGTAGTAGATATGCTAGAACCAAGGGGGGAAACAAGATGGATGGTATGAGGACCATTGTGGTTAAATATCAGCTCAAAGTTCCCCTTGAGTGCAGAAGAGAGTGTGTGTGTGTGCATTCTTACTTTCCCAGTCACCATCTCTATGAGGACACATCCCAGACTCCAGATGTCAGCTGCTCGTCCGTGGCCCTCGCCCTTTGCCCTGGTAATGACCTCAGGTGCCATATATGCTGATGAAGAGAGTAGGAAAACAGCAGGTTAACTCAACTAGGCAAGCAATGATCTTTTGAACTTACAAATGCACAGAAAACATGACATTCTCCATTCTTGTGTAGACATTGACAACTGTACAGCAGGGAGATACAACAATGACAAAGGAGCACAGGGATGGCCACAGACTCACTATGATAACAAATGACCCAGGCTTTTGTAAACTCACATTGTGAGTACTTTCATCAGAAGAGAAATTGTGACCCTGCTGGTGCCAACGGGTGGTGACATCACATTTACATTTTGAGTAATTTAGCACAGGGGAAACTTCTTCAGGGACCCCCTTATAATCAGAACACAACTTGAGTAAAATAAAAATAGCATACAAGGAGTTTTACTTCGGCAGTGCATGGCTGGGCGAATCAAGTCTCAAGCATAGGTCTCGAGCCCTGAGAAGAAACATTTTAAAGGCCCGCCTCTTGGCATTGGAGAGAACATTTCAAGCTAATTTCCTGTAATTCTACATATTTTGTCATGGGCAGAGTTTGTTGTTGTTGTTGCAGATAAAGCTAGTATCCTGCAATTTAAAAAAAAAATGAGGCAGAGAACAAACTTAGAAGCTTAAAGTACAGTGCATTTAGGTAATTTTGGGGGAACAAGAAGTATTGAGTTGAAAAATGTTTACCTGGTGGATTGCTGTGGATACCAATATCGCTGTGAGACTTCCAGGCTCATGTTCAAGGTAATAATTCAAACAAATATATATTTGGAGATCTGGCCTTGAGAACCAGATTTAGCAGACGCTCTTTTCCAGAGCGACTTAGAGTTAATTAATTACAGTTAGCTAGGTGAGAACAAGCACATTATCAGTCAATGCTATCCAGGATCCTCGGGACATCTCTAACCTAAACACCAACTCCCATCTTTACCCCAACACTAAATATTTTAAATGCCAATTTCAAAAATGGGTTAGTGAGGTCCCAAGGACCCTGGATAGCATGGACCGACCATATTACTTATCAGTCATAGTAAGTCAAAGCTGCTGTCAGCAAAGTGCAGGTGTTAGTATACTAATCATCATAAACTGGGTGGTTTGAGCATTGAATGTTTATTGGCTGACAGCTGTGGTATATCAGAACATATACCACGGGTATGACAACACATTTATTTTTACTGCTCAAATTACATTGGTAACCAGTTTAAAATAGCAATACGGCATGTTGGTTTTGTCTAAGAACAGCCCATAGCCGTGGTATATTGGCCTTGTACCACACCCCCTCTGGCCCCCCAAAATAGATGTTTTTTTTTTTGAAGAGGTAGGTTGTCAGACGTTATCAGAAAGATGGACATTTAAAACTGAAGTACTATTTGATTTATGTGGCTCCCTCACCTGCCGTGCCCATGGTGCTGTTAACCTCTCCAGGCATGGTCTGTGCGTTGTTCAGCTTCACAGAGCAGCCAAAGTCCCCCAGCTTGATCAGGCCGGACGACGTCAGGAAGATGTTGGCTCCTATGGTAGAGAGGGGGAACGGTAACAAAGAATTATGATAGCTTTAAACCCCCAGCCAATTTCACTGATGCTAAAATACATTACCTGATTAATAAGGTGCCTGCATAGCCCTGACATTGACTTGAGAGACAGAGACCATAGCACTCACATCTGTAGCCATGAAATGCTTTGAAAGGCTGGTCATGGCACACATCAACACCGCCATCCCAGACACCCTGGACTCCAATTTGCATACCGCCCCAACAGATCCACAGATGATGCAATCTCTATTGCACTCCACACTTCCTTTCCCACATGGACAAAAGAAACACCTACGTGCAAATGCTGTTCATTGACTACAGCTCAGCGTTTAACACCATAGTGCCCTCAAAGCTCATCACTAAGCTAAGGACCCTGGGACTGAACACCTCCCTCTACAACTGAATCCTGGACTTCCTGAAGGGCCGCCCCCAGGTAGTAAAAGTAAGCAACACATCCGCCATGCTGACCCTCAACACGGGGGCCTCTCTGGGGTGCATGCTCAGTCCCCTCCTGTACTCTCTGTTCACCCAAGACTGCGTGGCCACGCATGACTCCAACACCATCATTAAATTCGCCGACTATACGACGCTGGTTGGCCTGATCACAGATGAGACAGTCTCTATAGGGAAGTCGGTGCCAGGACAAATCCTCTCCCTCAAGGTCAGCAAGACAAAGGAGCAGATTGTGGACTACAGGAAACGGAGTGGCTGTAGTGGAGTGGGTCGAGAACTTCAAGTTTATTGGTGTACACATCATTAAGGATCCCAGGAGGCTGAAAAGATTTGGCATGGGCCCTCAGATCAAAGGTTTTTAACTGCACCCCTGAAAGCATCTTGACCGGCTGCATCACCGCTTGGCATGGCAACTGCTTGGCATCCGACTGCATGGCACTAATGAGGGTAGTGCGTATGGCCCAGTACATCATTCGGGCCGAGCTCCCTGCCATCTAGGACCTCTATACTATGCGGTGTCAGAGGAAGGCCCTAAAAATCTCTAACCACCGAAGTTACTGTTCTCTCTGCTACCGCACAGCAAGTGGTACTGATGCACCAAGTCTGGAACCATCAGGACCCTGAACAGCTTCTACTACCAAGCCATGAGACTGCTAAATAGTTACCTTCAGATCTTCTGCATTGGCCCTTTCTGCACCAACGTTAACTCATCACATGCTGCTGCTGTTCATTACTGCTACTATTATTTCCCTCTGCATTGTTGGGAAGGGACCGTAAGCATTTCACTGTTCGTCTACACCTGTTGTTTACAAAGCATGTGAAACTAAATTTGATTTGACTACACCAACAGTATGCTAGAGAGAAAGAGACATCTCCTCCAGAGAGAGGTGCTGACTGCTAACTGACCCTTGATGTCTCTGTGCACAATGCCGTGTTCGTGGAGCACGTTGATGGCCGTGGTGGTCTGTTTGCTGTACAGCCTGATGACGTGTTCCTGTAGGCCAAGCCTGGACACCTCCTCCAGAGTCCCTTCATCACAGTACTCCATGAAGATGTACATCTCCTCCTGGTGGGGGGAGGGAGGGGACACACAATCAGACAAATACGATTGATGTAGCACGTAGACAGTTAATGCACACATCCAAATCGATGATAAAGCCCATTCATACATGGTTTCATCTCATTCTTACAGACTAACTGAAATTGAACCTAACTTTGAAACTTTCCCAAAGTTCGCTGGCTTTTCAGAAATTCTGGTTGGAGGATTCCCTCTTAACTCTGGAAACCTCCAACTAGAATTTTGTAACCCATACACGCATGCTCTTACCCAGTCTCAAGAAAATAACTTTTTGGCTCACCTGCCAAGCATATGTTTTACCAACCAAAATAATGAATTGCCTTTTTGTGTCACATGTACATTTCACTGAGATAATAAGTTATGTTGAATACAAACGTAAGAGGCCAGAGCAAAATTTGAAACAAAATTTTAATATATTGATCAACAGTTTATTTGTAGAGCACATTTAAATACAACTGTAGTTGACCAAACGTGCCGTACAGAGTGAAAAAACACCAAACAGTGGGCACACAATGAAATAAACTAAACATATCAGATACAATGAATAAGAGCACATAGAAGTCAAAACAAGGCAACAACAATGGTAAGATACAATTATGAGAAGTGCAGTGGAACTGATACAAAGGGGAAACAGGTCTACAAATCCTTTACTTTGAGTAGAAATACCCTGGTAAAATAGAGACTTATCAGACGCTGGTTAATTTTGGCTGTGGCTACATTTCATTTCCCAGCCTGAATACAACTTAAGTCTTGAACTCAAAATTCTACTGAAGTATTTGCTATTAAATGTACTTAAGGATCAAACATAACAGTACATTTGAAGGTTTTGTAAACCTATCAGATGCTTAATCATTTAAATAAACTTAAACCTCCTCAGACTCCTCACTCTCTACTACAATCACCCTCTTTTGCACAGTCCATGAAGTCTGGCCTCCTACTCCTGACAGAGTCCTGGTGCCACAGCATCACAGCTTTAATCGGATCATACTCCCTGATCTCTGGAGAGGACAGCTGGACCATAAGATCTGACAGTGTATCAGACTTTAGGTTGGACCGCCAATCGGTTTTCACCTGTTTCATGGTATTAAAACTTCTTTCACATTCAGCTGTGGATGCAGGGAAGGAGGGGACCAGGTCAACCAATGCCAGCAAATCAGGGCAGGACTGCTGATGGCTACTGTTGATATAGAACCAGGACATCTTCTGCAGGGGACTGGGGCTCTTGGTACATCAGCA
Source organism: Oncorhynchus tshawytscha (assembly GCF_018296145.1). NCBI lineage: Eukaryota > Metazoa > Chordata > Actinopteri > Salmoniformes > Salmonidae > Oncorhynchus > Oncorhynchus tshawytscha. The sequence goes on from NC_056453.1 coordinate 32,029,382, forward strand.
CTTTCAGGACAGTCCACTGGTCAGGGATCCTTTCAACATGGATGCCAGAGGTCTCCAGGACAGGAAGTGGTTCACCAGGGTGTCCAGTTCAGTGTCTCCAAAATCTAGAATAATTGTATACATTACAACAAGCACAATGCAGTTTTAATTCTCAAACTTTAAAAATATGAACCTGAACCCAACCACCCTGTAATACAAAACATAAAGTAACCTGCTGCTTAATCTCCTGACTCTGGGCAGTTGGTGAAGCTGACCAGCTTGGTGGCACACAGGACCCCTACACTGGTGCCCTGGAAACTGTCAGTCATACTCTCCACTAGCGTGTCAAGTATTTTGTCCTGTGATGTAACGAGGGTCTTGCTCTCACCAGCAAAATTCCCTCATATCTGTTGGTCATTGTGGCCATCATGGGCCCTTCTCTGACGATAACAGGCTCATCTTACCATCCTTTCAGAATTTTCCTCTCTTAAGGCAAGTAGTTCTTATTGCAGCTTAACTAAACATACCTGGTTTTGTACTTCTTAAGTAATGCCTGTGTTGAGCACAAGGAGCTGTGGGCTTCTGCTGTGGTGAACCTCTGCAGACAGGCAGCTATGGTGATGGTGAACCTCTGCAGACAGGCAGACAGGTTGTTCAGGTGTGTTAGTGTGTCATGCAGGAAGCCACAGAAGCAGACAACAGCCTCCCTCGTAGTACTGTAGTATTTCCTGGCCTTGGACTGCTGGACACCTCAGACATTTTGGGCATCAGCAGATTGTTCTTTATGTATTTCAGATTCAAAGACACACAAATAGACAATTGCTGTCCAAAAAAAAAACTTAATTAGACATGACATTTTATCAGTGCATAAAGCATTGAAACACGATGTTACCAATTTTAACCGTGTTTGTTGTTATTTACTGGACATTACATATTGATGACTTTTGGAGTACTTAACATAGCAATCTAGAGCCACTACCTGTTCCAGGTGCTGGACACGCCCCTGGTAACCTCGCAGGAAGTGGTCCAGTGCACGCAATAGGTGTCCTACCCATCGGGTCCCGCCAATTCTGGTGGGCACCAGTGGTGTGCCCCCAAAGAGCCTGGAAGCTGTTTACCAGGTTTTCACTGTTCAGTGGGCTGGTATAGAGCCCACTGGGGAGGTCTTCTACTTTCTGAAACATCACGTTGAACCAGATGGCATCAGAAAAGGTCAGTTGAAGGCGGTGTGCCATACAGTGGATGCCAATGATGGCCCTGTCCCCCTTCAGCCGGATGACCACACCATTCTTGGCTCTGGTCATCACAGCAGCTCCATCTGTTCCCAGAGCGAATAACTTGCTCCCCCACTCATCACACACTCCCTCCACGATGGCACTGACGGCCCCACTCATCACACTCCCTCCACGATGGCGTTGCTTACGTGTGCCACGTCTGCCTTCTCCACCGACTTGATGCCAACAAACTTCGACTCGATCTTGCCCTTATGACAGAATGTGACAAACTCCTTTTTCACAGAACTGTCTGTGGAGCCATCTGACATGGAGAGAAATGTGGTGTTTCTCATATTCGCTCTGATGTTGTTTCTCTCCACCTCTGCAATATGGTGCATAAACTCTTTGGCCTGCTTCTCGTTTCTATATGTTGAGCCCACAGCGATTCCTTGTTTTTTCATCTAAACTGCAAAAATCAAACATCAAATTAATTCGATAATTAAATATAGAACCATATTATCCAATATAGCTGGCAGTTGATTGTGCTAAATTAGCCTTCTACCCTTTGTTTACTTCAGGATCAACACCATAAGGCTGGTAAAGTCAATTGTGTCAATGCTTTAAAATGTAAACACCATCTGGAGACAAACATTAAAATAGAATATTACAGAGCCATAGGAAAGCATGGAGATCCATGTCAGCATCAGTAGGCCTATAATGTTATGATATTTATACACTATTTGGATGTGAACCAAAGCTTATCAAGAGCTGAGAAATAAACTGGACCACATCTGCTAAATAGACTTGAAAAAACTAGCTACAGAAGTATTAGTCAAGCTACAAGAGTAACAACATTTTCACTTACTCACACATCCACTTGAAGTCAGAAAGTGGTCTCGTCTTCTTGCCAATGGCATGTACAGTCTTAAACAGTATCTTCATCTTCGTGCTGGTCTGCTCTGACATTGCCATTAGCGCCGTCACAGAGGGTGTCAAGAGAAGAGGCTCCGGGACACAATTTAGTCCGGGACACAGACACGTAGGCAATGTGACACTTGCTGTGTTCATGGTCACGAATGTTCTCCAGCTTCATTGTTTAATTTCTTGATGACAAATGAGTTGTTTCTGCTTTTAGCTTTAGCATACTGGTGACACACAGAACTCATCACCACAGCCTCAGCATCACACTGTAGCCAGCCTCTTGAAACCACGATCTCCAAACCTCCATTTCTCACAAAACGTTATTTTTTTAATGTGATTTGTCCTTTGTCTGCGTGTTTTCGTTTCAATGGTTGGCTTACTTCAGGTAAATGTCGCCACATAACAGCTATTTAATGAACAGTAGCTAGCAACAGACCCGTGGCAAGTGAGCGATGTTGAGTAGCTGATGTACCGTGCGGTAAACAGTGCCGCGAAACTAGGAGCACTAGAGACGGTCTGTGGCTGGCAAACATTTCCTCCGAGCCATCATGCCAGATATTATTACATGACTATTTTGGTACAAACATTTACCCGCCAGTGTGGCAGATAGCCTTCTGAGATTTACTCGCCAAACAGAAAATCTACCCGTATTTGGTGATTGGCGGGTGTTAATTTCAACCCTGCTCTTACCCGATGCAGCTCAACACCAAAGTAGCGGACCAGGTTGGGGTGTTTGATGCCCTCAAAGATCTTCAACTCATCTGCTGTCTCCTTTATTGTCTTATGGTCATTCGGCTGGAACCGGATCTGATCAGGAAAATAAACGTAAAAAAATATATAGTAAAATGTATGAAGAATGTTGATAGGCTTTGAATGGATGTTAATTGGCAGCGAAGAAAAACAAACATTACCTTCAATTCAGGGCCTTCTCCTTTAATAATAAATAAAGGTAAGCCCGCACATGTTATATGCTGCTAGACTCTTGCACCAACATTCATAAGCCTTTAAGGTCATGGCCACCTACCTCCTTCATAGCCATCAGTTCTCCAGTATCCACATTGATGCAGGTGTACACCTTGCCATACTGGCCCTCGCCTGTAGAGGGAGACAAGTCACAGGCGATCAAACACCATGGGCGTGACATAAACGAGGGCCTACTCCAGGGAAAATCGGAAATGGCAACATATTCCCTTTATTGTGCATAACTGTTGGCTAGGGCCTCATAGGCAATACAGAGGATAGGGTTTCATTCGGGGGAGACCGGTTCAGTTGAGGCTCTGGCTAAAAGTAGTGCACTATAAAGGAAATAGGGAGCCAATGGGGTGTACAGTACATACCTATCTTGTTGCCCCTCTGCCACTTGAAGGTGACCTTGCGGAGGCCGACGTGCATGACGTTGTCGTAGGACTTGGGGGTGTGGCACACCTGGCCAATGATGTTCCTCTGCTTCATGACCGCGTAGCGGTTGTCCTCGAAGGAGCGTATGGAGAGACGTACAGCTTCCATGGGGCTCTGCCTGGCTGCCGTGTCTGAGGGATATAGAAGACCGTGTTACGAATGGAGAGACATAGAAACAGACCAGGACACTTTCTCAATTGTCTTAGGGTAAAGGTGGGGAATGGGAATTGCATAGAACAGACGCACTCTATACTCTATTCTGGAGCAGTTTAGAGGTTAAGTGCCTTGATCAAGGGCACAATGGCAGGAGATTGCACCTAGCAGTCATCCCGACACGACTTTTGGTTTGAACTTGCAACCCCTCTTCCCCCCTCATCATTCTCACCTTTTGATTGACTGATGAAGGTGCGGAGCTCCCAGCTTCTCCTGGCCGTGCTGCTGGGGTCTCCTCCCTTAGGATAGGAGGGTTCTGATGTGTGGGAGTGAGAGCGAGGAGATTACACAAGACAAGCAGTAAGATGGGAGTCACGTCAAGTTAGAAAAACCATACACAGGTTAAGTGACTACTCCTACTTTCCAATCCAGATACATTTTATTTCATCCTTGTTCAGTCGTACAGACTGAATTATGCTATTTGGTATTTATTAGGATCCCCATTAGCATGAAACATGACATAATACAGAACATTAATAGACAAGAACAGCTCAAGGACAGAACTACATCAATTATGCAGAATGCAGTTACATTAAGACAATATTTTAAACAACTCAATACCTTCCCTGTCATCAGTGGGACTGGAGTGTCGGCTCAGAGACTTGAACTGCAGCTCAGCCGCTACAGACGACAGCCTGTCGTTCTCGTGGAGGTTGGCCCCTCTGCACAGGGAGAGGCAAGCGCAGTACAATTTAACTAGGGTCAACTACAAAGAAATCAATATACCCGAGTTGTCAGGCATCAGAGGGGTATACTACAAAGCAGAATCAATTAAGCTAGCAAGCTAACTTTGATAAGCAACCAGAAATAACTTGATTTTCTGGTTCATAAAAAAAAGAAAAGCTTAGATGTGTTTGTTGAATCAATTAAACATTAAACCATGCCCATTTCATGCTTATCTTACTAAAACAGTAAAAGTTGTATGAGAATATTTAGGCAAGTTGAACCCCTAACTCCTTGATCCTGGTTTGAAGTACAGCCCTCAGGTCCCACACTAGGCTGGTTCCAGATCAGTTAGTGCCTCCTATGGTTATTGTGATGCCATGATAGTGGCGAGACTGCTCAACCAGATCTGGGACCAGTGGTCAACCAATATCAGTCCCCCCAAAAATGTAAAGTCTTCTTAATGAAGATTGTCCTCTCGCTTTCAGAGGGAGGTTTGTGATGATTGAGCTGGCGGAACATGACATACATACAGCTCATAATAATGTCCAGAATAGAGTGAATGAAACGCATGGAAACCATGTATTTGATACCATTCCAGAGATTCCTCTCCAGACATTACCACAAGGCCATCCTCCCCAAATAAGGTGCCACCAACCTCCTGTGTTCTACATCCAAACCTCTCAACCCCACCACCATAGAAATAGAACCCTAGATGACATGGCTATGTGCCCATCAAAGCTGACCTTCATCCTAAAGGTTTAAAAGATCAAACACAGACAGGTCAGATGTCAGAACGCATGCTTTCATCCCAATAGGACTGACACCAAACGAGACAAATATTATGAAGAGCGAGCCATCAGATGCTTAGAGCAAGGCCACACTACTAATATGGATTAATAGCAGAGTAACTCTCACACTGCAGGTTGATGTTTATTGTCATGAGTGTCATCCTAGAGGCAGAACTGAGCAATTTCCCCTTAGGCCAGCTGCAAAGTCAAAATGGTCTACATTGTAAAAATCCATTAACAAAAAAAAAGTGCTTTGTCTTAATTTAAGGTTAGCAGTGTTGTTAGGAGTAGGGTTAAAAACTGATTGGATGACTTTTGGGCTGTGCCAGCTAGTGACCACTGCAGAGCTGCCTCCAGAACAAGATTCATGATAAAAAAAACACTAACCTGATCTCACCCTCTTTTCTCCTCTCCATGAGGAGGTAGCTAGCATGCTGTTGTGTTTCCATCTCTCACACTATGAGAGAGTTGGAGAAAATGTGTATTGTGTTGTGTGACACTGGCTAGGTGGACAAAACAAAAGTGTGGATTAAGGTCTCTCCACATCCGTAGACTGCATTCAGAGTTAAGTAACACATTTGAGTGAAGTATCCCTTTAAAGGATGGCCCTTATAAAAAAAGTGTAGTTTTCATATTGTGTTAAATAGCAGTCTTTTCAAATCAATGCAGATTTCTGTCATAGGCAAAACAAAATGGCAAAAGCCAAAACATCTGGATGAGCATGCAGAACATGCTACTCAAGGTTCGATCCAAACAGAGACGGCATGACAGGGGTGCAGGGTAAACCACAGGGAGCATGACCACCTGAACCTCCGGTGGAATATTTTGGAAGTGGGATATGGTATATCAGCCTGCTGCTGGGGTGCCCTGGGTTGACAGTGGGTGGTCCTTACAGAGAACCCGGTTGGAGGATTCCCCGCTTGCTTATTCCCTCATGATTCTGGGATCCTACAAACAGGATTTCTGGAAAAACCTGGGCACATTCGCAACCCTAGTAGTACTTGGTAAGTACTGAAACTTAGGGGGGGTGGGGCTACCTGACGTCATTGGGGGTGGACCCAGGAGCTTTGGATGGGCAGTGTTCCCCGGGGGCAGGGCCTGGGGCCTGAGGGGCGGGGACTGGGCGGGGGCCGGTAGGTAGACACAGCTGGGTCCGTAGGTCGCAGGGGAGACTCCTAGAGCTGTGGTGGTGACAAAAACACACTGAGGATCTCTGGAGAGCGCCTTGGAGATGAGGGTTTGTGTCAGATACAGGGGCACTCATTCTCAACACAAATGCACACACAAGCAATCACACACTCACTCGGTGTAATACCCTTTCTAGCGAATAGGAATGAGCATTTGACATTTTTTTAACTGTACGAATAGTCACAGGATTTTTTTTTCTTCAAGTTGTCAAATAATAATAAAAAATTATATATTTTTAGAACACAAGGCCCGCACTGGAAAGAAATGTGCTTCCTATGCCAACAGTGCAAGACAATGCCTAATTTAGCATAACCATTACAGATAACTAATTGCACCATATACAGTGCCTTCAGAAAGTATTCACACCCCTTAACTTTTTCCACATTTTGTTGTGTTACAAATTGGGATAAAAATGAATTTAATTCTTTACAATCCACAAAACATTTTATTTAACTAGGCAAGTCAGTTAGGAACAAATCCTTATTTACAATGACAGCCGATTGTGCGCCACCTTATAGGACTACCGATCGCGGCCGGTTGTGACACAGCCTGGGAACGAACCAGAGTCTGTAGTGATGCTTCTAGCACTGCATATTTACCCATTATTATTTACTTTAACTCTTCATGCTCTGTCAAGTTGATAGCCTATTACTGCTAGACAGCCATTTCGAAATCTTGCCATGGATGTTCAAGCTGATTTAAGTCAAAACTAACTCGGCCACTTGGGAACATTCAATGTTGTCCTGGTAAGCAACTCCAGTGTATATTTGGCCTTGAGTTTTAGGTTATTATCCTGCTGAAAGGTGAATGTCTCCCCCAGTGTCTGCTGGAAAGCAGACAAACAGGTTTTCCTCTAGGACTTTGTGCTTAGCTCTATTACATTGCTTTTTGTCAGCCCAAAAAACCTCCCTAGTCCTTGCCGATGAAGAGCATATCCATAACATGATGCAGCCACCACCATGCTTGAAAATATGAAGTGGTACTCAGTGATGGTAGATTTTCCCCAAACATAACACTATTCGGGACAAAAAGTGCAATTTTGCCACATTTTTTGCAGTATTACTTTAGCGTACTCTGTACAGAGTTCCTTCTCGCTCTAGGTTAGTATTGTGGAGTAACTACAACAGTCATCCATCTTCAGTTTTCTCCTATCACAGTGATTAAACAGAGTTTGGAAGGACACCTGTATAGTGATTGGGTGTATTGATACAGCAGCCAAAGTGTAATTAATAACTTCTCCATGCTCAAAAAGGGATATTCAGTGACTGCTTTTATTTTTACCCATCTACCAATAGGTGCCCTTTGTGAGGCATTGGAAAACCTCTATGTTCTGTCTGGTTGAATATGTGCTTGAAATTCAATACTCGACTATGGAACTATACATATAATTGTATGTGTGGGGTACAGAGACAGGGTAATCATTCAAATCTGTTTAACCACTATAATTGCATACAGAGTTAATGCAACTTGTGACTTAAGCAAATGTTTACTCCTGAACGTATTTAAGCTTGTAATAACAAAGGGTTTGAATACTTACTGACTCAAAACATTTCAGCATTAAAATGTATAAATTGGTACAAATTTCTTAAAACAAAATGTCACTATGTGGTATTGTGTGTAGAATAGAGGCACAAAATGTGGAAAAAGTCTAGGGGTGACTAATTCAGTCAAGCAAGTGCCATTTAAGATTCAATTATTGAAACGAATATCAACTGGTTGTATCATGGAACACAATCTGTATAAACGTATGAACCTTTTTGTTAATTTAGCTCTTATTTCCCGAGCCCTTATCAGGCAAGACACCAAATTTACAGTAAAAAAAACATGTAATAAAATAAATTGTGAAAAATGTTTGCCGCTTTGAAGTGATGTGCATCTTGCTTCTGGAACAGTTCTTCTCAAAGGAGTGATTAATCTGGAACAGTTATTCTCAAAGGAGTGATACATTTGGAACAGTTATTCTCAAAGGAGTGATACATTTGGAACAGTTATTCTCAAAGGAGTGATAATTTGGAACAGTTATTCTCAAAGGAGTGATAATTTGGAACAGTTATTCTCAAAGGTTATTCTCAAAGGTGATAATTTGGAACAGTTATTCTCAAAGGAGTGATAATTTGGAACAGTTATTCTCAAAGGAGTGATTAATCTGGAACAGTTATTCTCAAAGGAGTGATACATTTGGAACAGTTATTCTCAAAGGAGTGATACATTTGGAACAGTTATTCTCAAAGGAGTGATAATTTGGAACAGTTATTCTCAAAGGAGTGATAATTTGGAACAGTTATTCTCAAAGGAGTGATAATTTGGAACAGTTATTCTCAAAGGAGTGATAATTTGGAACAGTTATTCTCAAAGGAGTGATACATTTGGAACAGTTATTCTCAAAGGAGTGATAATTTGGAACAGTTATTCTCAAAGGAGTGATAATTTGGAACAGTTATTCTCAAAGGAGTGATAATTTGGAACAGTTATTCTCAAAGGAGTGATAATTTGAAACGGTTCTCAAATGGCGAGAATATTTTTTTTTATGATGAATTATGGCAACGACATCTGTGAATTACGAGTAGGCCTGGGCTTACCGATTCTGATGAAAATATGCTCTGTCTTTATCAAACAAATGTTTGTGTCTTTTCACTGTGGAACCTGTGTAGATTTAGGGGGTTATAGCTAGGCTAGCCAACTCTAAATGGCACCAGCAATTCAAAGAGTAGCCTTAAGCGGTACAAAAGGGACAATTACTCCAGAACTGTAGCTCGTTCATGGAACATATTTTCCTACTTCAATCAACCAGTCCATTTTGCATTTGTTGATAAAACTGTTGTCATTTGGCAAGGAAAGTAGCTTGTGTATCCCATCATGTATAGACATTTATTTCTGGAGGCCTAACGGGAGCTTGTGTATCCCATCATTCATAGACATTTATTTCTGTAGGCCTAACGGGAGCTTGTGTATCCCATCATTTATAGACATTTATTTCTGGAGGCCTAACGGGAGCTTGTGTATCCCATCATTTATAGACATGTATTTCTGTAGGCCTAACGGGAGCTTGTGTATCCCATCATTTATAGACATTTATTTCTGTAGGCCTAATGGGAGCTTGTGTATCCCATCATTTAGATACATTTTTAATAGACATTTATTTCTGTAGGCCTAACAGGAGCGTGTGTGTGCACTCAGCATGCATGTGTATAGAGAGTGGACAGAACGCAATTGAGTGAAAGAAAGAGGGAAAAAAGGGACTATAGGAAGAAGAACGGTATGATGCTTGGCTTGGTTTCTTTTTTGTTGTGCCCCTTCAAATGCACATTTACAAATGGAACAAAGCAAATTAATGTGGTCTTCAAGACAAAATCTTTTTTTTTTTTTTGGGGGGGGTTCACTTCACTTGCCCTTTCAAGCAGCCACAAAGCACGTTCCACCAAATAGTTTTACAGTATTTGAAAAAAATGACATCTCTGGTTAAAGATCAAGCTTTGACGTCTGTTCAAGCACTTGAGTCCTCAATTACTCATGTCCATCCCTACTAGACAAATGTGTTACAAGTTACACATAACACACACATTTAAAAGCCATCAATTACTGTACAAGAGCAGAGAACATGTGGAATATTAGAACATGCAGGAAAACACTGTACATACATTACACACATTATAAAACAATATTATAATAAGTGGTACAGTGGGGCAAAAAAGTATTTAGTCAGCCAATTGTGCAAGTTCTCCCACTTAAAAAGATGAGGCCTGTAATTTTCCTAGTAGGTACACTTCAACTATGACAGACAAAATGAGAAAAAAAATCCAGAAAATCACATTGTAGGATGTTTAATGAATTTATTTGCAAATCATGGTGGAAAATAAGTATTTGGTCACCTACAAACAAGCAAGATTTCTGGCTCTCACAGACCTGTAACAACTTCTTTAAGAGGCTCCTCTGTCCTCCACTCGTTACCTGTATTAATGGCACCTGTTTGAACTTGTTATCAGTATAAAAGACACCTGTCCACAACCTCAAACAGTCACACTCCAAACTCCACTATGGCCAAGACCAAAGAGCTGTCAAAGGACACCAGAAACAAAATGGTAGACCTGCACCAGGCTGGGAAGACTGAATCTGCAACAGGTAAGCAGCTTGGTTTGAAGAAATCAACTGTGGGAGCAATTATTAGGAAATGGAAGACATACAAGACCACTGATAATCTCCCTCGATCTGGGGGCTCCACGCAAGAACTCACCCCGTGGGGTCAAAATGATCACAAGAACGGTGATCAAAAATCCCAGAACCACACAGGGGACCTAGTGAAAGACCTGCAGAGAGCTGGGACCAAAGTAACACACTACGCCGCCAGGGACTCAAATCCTGCCGTGCCAGACGTGTCCCCCTGCTTAAGCCAGTACATGTCCAGGCCCATCTGAATTTTGCTAGAGAGCATTTGGATGATCCAGAAGAAGATTGGGAGAATGTCATATGGTCAGATGAAAACAAAATAAAACTTTTTTGTAAAAACTCATCTCATCGTGTTTGGAGGACAAAGAATGCTGAGTTGCATCCAAAGAACACCATACCTACTGTGAAGCATGGGGGTGGAAACATCATGCTTTGGGGGTGTTTTTCTGCAAAGGGACCAGGACGACTGATCCGTGTAAAGGAAATAATGAATGGGGCCATGTATCGTGAGATTTTGAGTGAAAACCTCCTTCCATCAACAAGGGCATTGAAGATGAAACGTGGCTAGGTCTTTCAGCATGACAATGATCCCAAACACACCGCCCGGGCAACCAAGGAGTGGCTTCGAAGCATTTCAAGGTCCTGGAGTGGTCTAGCCAGTCTCCAGATCTCAACCCCATAGAAAATCTTTGGAGGGAGTTGAAAGTCCGTGTTGCCCAGCAACAAAACATCACTGCTCTAGAGGAGATCTGTATGGAGGAATTGGCCAAAATACCAGCAACAGTGTGTGAAAACCTTGTGAAGACTTAAAGAAAACATTTGAACTCTGTCATTGCCAACAAAGGATATATAACAAAGTATTGAGAAACTTTTGTTAATGACCAAATACTTATTTTCCACCCTAATTTGCAAATAAATTCATAAAAAATCCTACAATGTGATTTTCTGGATTTTTTTCTCTCATTTTGTCTGTCATAGTTGAAGTGTACCTATGATGAAAATTACAGGCCTCATCTTTTTAAGTGGGAGAACTTGCACAATTGGTGGCTGACTAAATACTTTTTTGCCCCACTGTAAATGGTTCTTAGTGCTTCACTGTAACCATGAACTTCCACCGACCTGAAGCCCTCTGCATTGGGGATGAACAGGTGGGGGTTGGGGGGGTCACTATGGCAA